>NW_016107476.1:3007165-3044919 GCF_001604975.1 Cebus imitator
CTTTGTCGCTCAGGCTGGAGTGCAGCGACATGATCGTAACTGCAGCCTCAACCTCCTGTGTTCCAGTCATCTTCTCACCTCAACCTCAAGAGTAGCTGGGACTACAGGAGTGCACCACCACACCTGGCTAATTTTTTATTTTTTTGTAGAAACGGTGTTTCACCACATTGCCCAGGCTGGTCTCAAACTCCTGGACTCAAATGATCCTCCCTCCTCAGCTTCCCAAAGTATTGGGATTACAGGCATGAGCCACCAAACCTGGCCTTTTTTACTTTTTTCATTGTGATAACTGTATATAATAAATTTGCCATTTTAATTATTACTTAAGTGTACAATTCAATGGCAATTATTATATATATATAGCATTGTGCAGTCATCACCACTATCTGTTTTCAAAACTTTTAATCACTCCAAAAAGAAAGTCTGTTATGCACTAAGCAATAGCTCCTCAATTTTTTCCCTACCCCTAGCCCCTGGTATCTTCTAATTTACTTTTTGTCTGTATGATTTTGCCTATTCTAGATATTATATAAATGTCTAATCATACATATTTGTCTTTTTATGTGTCTGTCTCATTTCACTTAACATAATGTTTCAAGTTTAATCCATATTTTAGCAATATCAGAACTTCTTTTCTTTTATGGCTGAATAGTTTTTTACTCTAGGTATATATCACATTTTGCTTATCCATTTATCTGTTGCTGGGCACTTTGTTTCTACATTTGGCTATTGTGAATAATGCGGCTATGAACAATGGCATACAAGTATCTGAGTATCTTTTAAAAAAATATTTGAGATATATACTTAGGAGTAAAATTGTGCGGTCATATGGCAATTCTATGTTTAACTTTGAGGAACAAGCAGACTTTTTCACAGAGGCTACAGTATTTTACATTCTCACAGGCAAAGGAGATTTATTTTCTGGCATAATTTTTGAGGCATTTACATTTCATAATTATGTACATGTGTTACTTAAAAATAAAGAGAGAACATCCATGTGAAATGACCTGGCACATGGTAGATTCTTTAAAGATATTTATGGAGGTACTGTGACTGTTATTCACTAAAACTTCCATTTACCTGAGATGTCTGAAGTATATTTAGAATCTTTCTTGGGAAAAAAAAAAAAAAAAGAAAAAAGAAAAAAAAAGCTACCACAGATGTGGAATGTGGTATCATACTAAATTTTGACAACGCTGGTTTGTGAGTACATAGAAGTTCAAGAGAGTATTCTTTATTCTCTCTGTGTTTAAAGTATTTCATAAAAGAATTAAAATTTGAGTATCCTGCTGCGTAGTGACTAAAGGGTCACATGAGGAAGGAGTTTTGGACAGGGTAGTCATATTCTGTTTCTAGATGTAGGTGCTGGCTTCACAGGTATATTCATTTTCTAAAACTCAAGTTGTCCATCTATAATCTGTCACACATCTGAATCTCTTTTATATTTCTGTAAAAGCTTTGCTTAGAAAAATGAAAGAAAATAGACCAAAAAATGGCTAACAAAGCACAGGAGTAACAGAACAAACAAAGAGATATGAGACTTGGGGAAGCCCGCTCATACCAATATTTGTCTCATTCAAATAAAAGACTCTTCCTATGTAGCCTTCAAAAGAACTTGTTATGTATACTAAAAATACCTGCTATCTCTGAGACTTATACCTGTTTCCTAGTTCTCCTTTATCTATTTCACTTCTAGTCAATGGTCCACTGTTTATTTAAAAGAAAAAGCCACGTGTGAGTTTTTTAAAAAAAGGTTAAATGAACCATCATCACAAGGATGGAGGTCAACATTCCGATTGTGGTATTGTACTATAGTTTTGCAAGATGTTGCCATTGGAAGAGAGTGGGTAAAATTATGTAGACTCTCTGTGTATAACTTCTTACAACTGCATATAAACCTACAATAATCTCAGAATTTAAAATTTAATTAAAATTAAAAAGGACAGCATGAGACTGTCCCTAGAAAATTGGCACCAAAAAAAAAAAAAAAAGAACTTAAGTTAAAAATGAGCTAATAAATAAATGTAATACACTACAAGAGTAAACAAAACAATGTACATTTTGGAGAAACATGGGATTTTTGTTTTTTTTACAAACGATGTCATGTTGAGCAGGGTTTTGGTTTTGGTTTTGTTTTTTTGTTTGTTTGTTTTGTTTTGTTTTATTTTGTTTTTTTGAGACAGTGTCTCATTCTGTTGCCCAGGCTGGAGTGCAGTGGCACAATCTCAGCTCACCGCAACCTCCACCTCCCAGGTTGAAGGGATTCTCTTGCCTCAGCCTCCTGAGTAGCTGGGACTACAGGAACATGCCACCATGCCCAGCTAATTTTTGGTATTTTTAGTAGAGACGGGGTTTCACTGTGTTAGCCAGGTCTCAATCTCCTGACCTCACGATCCGCCTGCCTCAGCCTCCCAAAGTGCTGGGATTACAGGCGTGAGAGCAGGGCTTTAATTGTTTTCAGTAGACTAAAGCCTTCCAATAGCTAAAAAAAAATTATAATGTTTTTAACAAGCTAAACTTTCCAGAACTAAGAAAAAAGGAAGTAAAAGTATGTAAGAATATTTTTAAAAAGGCTAAAGGGTAAGCAACTAATGGAATAATAAACAGAATAATAGTAAGACACCAAATTCTTGGTTAACCAAATTCTACTGACCGCAAAAAGTCATGCCGCACAAATGACTCCTTGAAGGAACCAACCATATAACCCCAGAATTTACACTACAGGGTCGATATCCTTAAACTCTGTTTAGTAGCATTATTTCCTTTGACTACTTATCATCCCTGAAGACAGCATCTGCTGAACAAATATAAAAAGTCCATATGTTATTACCACATTCTTCATTCAGTTAATTATTCAATAATGCATGCATCTTAACAGTTATTTATTGCATGTGTATTAGAAGCCAAGCCAGGGCATTGTACTAAGTAATGGGGATATAAAGATGAAAGAAATACAGAGACCCATCTCTCCTTCCCAAGAGTTGCCAGCCTATCAGGAAAAATAACTGTGACTCTGTAAATGAATAATAAACATAGCTAACTTGTATTGAACAGTTCCAATATGCTGCTTACTGTGTTAACTGCTTTCTGCATGAACTCAGTTAATCCAGCTAATAGACCATGGGTGGACATGATCTGTAGCCTTGTTTTATATATAAGGAAATTGAGGTATAGAGAGAGGAATTTGTTAAAGAGCAGATAAACTGTGGAACTCCCATTGAAACCGGGGCATTCTGTCTCGAGAACCCACATTCCCAGCCCCTGGCCCAGAGGATGAAGGACAAGCCCCCCTGAAATCCCAGTGTCTCTTAGATCACCACAAAGGAGTCACTTGAATTGGGTCTAGAAGAAAGAGGAGAAATTCGTATGGGTGTTTGGGGGTCACAAAAGTGCTAATCGTGTTTTCCTGGCATAGGGAGGAATCAAGCTAGAAGGAATTTACACTACAGTATCAAGAGATAAAAGATGTCACTGAATTGTGGAGTGAGAGGATTATGTGGAATGGAAAGTGACATTGGCTAGGGAAAATGAAGGAGAAGGGGATGTCTAAGAGTACATAAGTGACTTCTTAGGAACAGAGTCTTGGGCCACTTAATCATCATCCTGTTCTTACCTGTCTTCAGGTGAGGCTTTGTAGAAAGGTGAACACTGCTGTCACATGATTCCTGACACTGATTGGCATTGTTTTTTTTCCTTCTTCTGGACACTGTGGCTATAATTGAAGCCCAGGCCTCTTCTGCTAGTTATCACTGCTGATGTCCCATGACACCTGAGGTGTCAAAGCTCTATTCTGTTGAGAACTTAGGGAGAATTTCTCTTCCCTTCTGTGTTATATACTATGTTGGATGGAAGTTGGGAGCTAACGAGGTGCCACTGCATTCTGCTTTTACTTTATAAAGAGATGTTTTACTGAAATTAGCTCTTTGATACTTACATTTATTTCCCTCAAGCTTAGACATAAGGTCATGAAAGGATGTTGTTTAGAGTCATCTGCATATCACCTTACACTGGAATGAGAATTATTTCTATGCTAATTAAGGCTAAACATGCTTTATTGATTAAGGATTCTTTTAAAAACTATTATCTCTGAGAAATTTCTCAAGACCTTCTTGTAAACAGGACTTTGATGGTTCACATGACTAGTTCTTTAGACTGCCTGGACAGACATAAATCCTGCAGTATGCTAAGCATAGGTTTAAGCCTCCTTTGCCACCTCTGCAATATACACATTGAAGCTGAAACAATATGGACCACACCTACCAGCCTCTTTCCACAGTGCTCCTCCATCAAACATTCTCAATCTCTCAGCATCCTCCAGTCAGCATTGACAGTACAAAGATGAACATGTGGTACTCTTTGAGAGCAAAACCTTGCAAAAACAAGAAGGGGCCCAAAACAATTCTAATAAAACATAAAATCATACTTATGTACTTGTTAGAACATTAGCCTAAAGAAGGAATAATCAACTGTTGAGAGGGGCATGCCTTGAATAGGAAAAGTAAATGTACCACTTAACCAGAGTCTTGAAGGACAAATCAAGGAAAATTAAGACGGGTGTAGAGTGGCAGTTCTGGATATGGCTAGGCAGGGAGGGGCAGATTGTCAGAGACCCAGGAGACAAAAGAAAAGGTCCAAAGATGCAAGGAAGATGCTCAATAGGTATTGAGTAGGTGGAGAAATGAATGAATGAGTGACACACACACAAAAAAAACCCTGTATTTTATAAAATTTTCCTGCTTCCAAAATGTTTGCATAATTGTTTTATATAATGTTAACAACACTCTTGTTAAAACACAGGGCCTTTAGGTCATATTTTACAGATGATGAATTTGAGGTCCTAAGAGGTTAAGTGATTTATTTAATGTCAAAGGAGTCATGCAACTAAAATGCTATCTAGGCCCCATAACTATGTCATTGTCACTTCAGTGGCCACAGAGCATCAGAAATGATGTTCATCAGAAGCAGCAAGCAGAGCAGAACTGGACCCCTGACATCTTGACCTGTATGTGTTATGCTTTGGCTTCCAATTTTGTTCTTAATTTAGATAGGAAATAGCAAAGGCTTTGTTTAGAATGGTCTTTGCTATAAAGATCCCTGACTTTGCACCCAGTCACTTGAAAGGCAAGAGCAATTTGTTTAGCCTGTCTAGTCACATGTGCATTCTGAAACACTGCCATGAAGCCAACAGCTGTAATCTTAAACCAAATGCAAACACTGAAACCTGATATGATGAAACAGATTAGTACCTTTTCATAAACAGATAATACACAACATTGTTTATTCTAATGGAAGGTGGTAACATTACTGTTTACCATCTGGATAAGAACATGATTTTTTGTCCTCTAATAGATGCTTGCTTTCCCATGGAATATTGAAATTGCCACACATTGTTTAAATTAATCATGTAGATAGTGCCAGTGATTATAGTTTTTGTGAATGTCAGCTTCAATATCAGTGATACTTGGCAACAAAGCCAATATCTGAGAGTTTGTTTGAAGGAAGAAAGTAGTTCGACTCAGGAAAATAAGGCAGAATAATTCAATGTGCATATCAATATTTACATCAAAGATTAATGTAATGCAATAAGAGATGAATACAAGCTAGAGGAAGATAATTAATCGAAGAGTTATGAGATCACCTTTCAAAACCCTCATTATCAGCTTTTCCAGAGAAATAAATCTATGATAGAGGAAACACTGATGAAAATATTACATGACTCTTGTCTTAATATGTTTAGGATATATCATGAAGCCAGAAAATGTGAAAATTAACCTAGAATTCATTGCAGCGAGAAGATACCATTCAGGCTACTCAGCAGGATGAAGAAAATGATCCATATGACAATAAACCAGAAAGAACTAAGTTCATATGGAAAGATTAATGACAGGATTACCTTGAAAAATCTATTTGTATGTTTTGTACAAATTAATATTTACAGCTTCATAAATTGTTTTACTTGTTCAGAATATACAAATTGCAAATTATACTTTTCTTTTTTTTTGTCCTATTACCATAATCAAATCCCATACTAATCTCATGCTCCATTGAATCCATGTAATATTAAACTTTCTGTGAAGGAATGCACATCAAAAATAAATTTTAAATCTGAAATCTGAAATTCTGAGATCAAGTAATACAAAATTATGTTCTTTTTTGTGAATGAGTGATTTAGGTTATTATCGTATTTGAAAGTTTATCATGTATTTTTAAGATATCTATTTCAGAAAACCAGAATATAAAACTGAAAAATTAGAAGAAAAATGGAAAATTGGACATCAGAAAACTTATAGTAAACTCAGAAATATATTGCTAAATTGAAAATCATGATAAAAAGGTTTTATGCATTTTTGGCAAGATTTTGCTACTATATCCATGTAGGATAATTTTATTCTAAGTGAAAATAAGCTATTCACTAGGGCAATCACTAGCTTACTGTAGCAGAGTTGGTAAAATAGCATGTAGCTACACCATGAAATCATATATGAATGATACCAAATATACGAATAAGAGCTGACAAAGGATTTCCTTCTTTCTTCTTTCCTTTCTTTTCTCTCTTACTGCCCCCCTCATCCTTTACTCTTTCCTTTCTTTTTTTCTTCCTTTCCTTCTTTCTTTTTAAATCTCTACTCTGGGGTACATTCTATATTGGTTTACATACCATACATTTGTACAAACAGCTTTGGGCATGTTTGAATTATTAGCAATCCAATTTCAATTTATTTCAGTGGTGCTTTATCACTTTCTCATTGTCCAGGAATATGCCATAATGAACCACTCCTCTACCAAATTCTAAGCAACGAGAAGCACAAACATAAACAATTATCTCTAATGCAGCCTGTGAGTACTCTAAAGAAGCTGTATGCAACATGCTATTAGACTATGAGATTACAGGAAAGGACATGATTGATTCTATTTGGGCATATGGGGAGGCTTCCTAAAAGAGACAATATCTGATCTTGCATAGAAGAGTAAAGAAGAATTTTTCAGACAGACAAAATGAGGATAGAAGGTATTTCATGCAGAAAGGGTGTGTGTTGTGGGGGGAGGAATTTGGTTAATCCAGCCAACAACAGATTAGATGATTCAGTAAATATTTCATGAAAACATATTTTAAAACATGTATGTCTACAGTCAGGGTCTAATCCTACTTGATCCCTGCTAGAGTTAAGTGAGACATACAAAAGCTTATGTTGAAAACATGCTCAAAGGATGTCATACTTAGCCTAAAGAGGAAAGGTAGTGTTATTGACCACTTCATACTGTTGTTCATTCAAATAGTACTGTTAATTCCAGGGTGCCCTGGGTTGCCCTCAAGCTGATCAAGGAAAACTTTAAAAATGTTAGTGGTTCACAATGACAAGATATTGGGGAATAGTATAAAAATTGGCATTAATAAATGTATGTACTTTGATTTGTGAAACTTCTTATATATCTAAAATTGCTTGCTTATGGTTATGACATCAAATGGTATGTGCAGGGCACTAGTTGAGGTGTTCAATACTTCTTTGCACATTCAGTAATATTGCTAACTCTTAACCATTTATGATGTTGCCTTTTAAAATCAGGAAAAGGATATTCTTTATATTTACATCAGATTTTTTCTTTTTTTCTCACACTATTGAAATCATCATTGAATATGACTCCCAGGCTGTATGTACTATAAGTTTATTTTTTGTATAAATGAATCTTTCATATTCTGCTGACTGCCTAACATATTTTTCTGGAAATGCAGACTGGAATTATATTCACAAAACAGATGTATAGATAAATTAAATTGTAAAAAAAATGCTTATTTTTATATTTTATTCATACCATTGATGTGAAATTTAAAACTGCAAACTCAGGGGCAAGGTAATCTAAAATCGACTTAGTGCAGTGAGATTCAACTGCATTAAAGCTGTAGAATTTTACAGCTTAAAGTCATCTTATAAATGATTTACTTCCGTATCCTCATAATCAATATGGGAGACATTGGTCAAATGGGGTGATGACTTACCCTTGATTTCTGTTATTTCACAAATCATGGAATTAGAATATCAGTTTTTGGATTCCCAGCCCTGCGTTCCTTCTCCTACTCTATTGTGGTTACGCGTATACTAATGTATTTTCTTTAAATATAACCATAATATTAAAGTTTTAAGGAACCCTCAAAGATTATTTAGTATCCCTCTTCTTCGAGTAAATAAAACTATTGTATTCTGCAAAGACTGAAACCTATTAATTTCTGAAGACAATGACATATGGTAAATGACATAGAGAATTATTTAAATGTCATCCCCAAACTATTGTCTTTCCCTTTAAATAAATGAAAGTGAGCTTCATTCTTAAATAGAATATTATTTTATCTTGGCACAAACATTACTTTGATACTATAGCAAATTTCAATAAAAATGGGATACAATTTGTCAGCAACATTTCTATTCTTAAAAAAAAGAAACTTCACCACTATTTTTGGAAGAACAGTGTCATTAAAATATGTTTACAAGTTGTCTCAATTGCTAAGGATTCGTTTAATGCAAATGATTCATTATGTGGTGGAAGTGTCCCTGCATCTACCACCCTGTGATTTTTGCTGTGAAAAATCAGCCTGTCTATATCTCTCCAAAAAATAAGCAGCCATCACAAAGACACAATGCCATCAGTTCCCTGCAGTTTGTAAGTCAACTCACAAAAAGCACCAGGAACCTTTTTTGTCTACAAAGTCAGACATTAACCAAATGACTCCAAAGTCTACTTGAGTTGGATTTGGTGGATTATGCATAGGTGGTGCTATGTGACTTTAAAAGTATCCACTAAGGCCTGTGATCTCTACCATTGCACTGTTTTAGATCACCTTCTCCTACATCTTTGAGGAAGGGCTTTGGAGACAAAGTGTCTGGATTCCGTATCCTGCTCTGGGGCAGACTAGGTATGCAGTTCCATTCTAATTCTCAGATTCTTTATTTGTAAAATGGGAATAAGAACACCTAGCTCATAAAGTTTTAAGGAAGGCCAAATAAAATAATACTTTTAAAACATCTTAGCACATTACCTTGGATATATAGGAATATATATATCCAGTATATATATATATATATAAAATATCCCTGTGGAATTGCAAATGTTTACATACTAAATACAGACAGCACCCAATTTATGATGTTTTGACCTAAGATTTTTCAGATTTATGATGGTGCAAAATTAACACACATCCAGTAAAAACTGCACATTGTATTTTCAATTTTGATATTTTCTTGGCTAGTGTTATGTGATAAGATACTGTCTTGCAATGCTGGGTAGCAGCAATGAGCCACAGCTCCTAGTCAGACATACAATCAGGAGGATAAACAACCAATACTCTACACTGTACCATGTCGCTACATGTTTTTGCCCAACTCTAAGGTAACATAAGTCTTCTGAGCCTGTGTAAGGTAGAGTGAGCCAAGCTACCATGTTCTGGAATTTAGGTGTATAAAAATACACCTTTCAACTTACGATATTTTCAATTTACAATGGAGATATTGAGACATAACCCCAGTATGAGTCAAAGAGTAACTGCATTGGGATGCACTTTGGTTAAAGTAAAACCATAAGGCACATATTTAAACATTATTAAATGAAATAACTTTAGGGGAAATCATTGTTTGATAAACATGGTTTTGTGAAAGCAAGATGTGTGGCTCTTCACGATCTCTATTGAAAGAAAATAGAGAAAATTGAGAAGTATTTATAAATCAATTACCATAAAGGTATAAGATATAAAAAGGATTAGCCATGTACTGATTTAGCAAATCTATACATATTCTTTATTCTGCCATTATAAAATTGATTTGGGGGAAAATGTGTTACAAATGGAGGAAACTCTCCTGTAATATTATTTTTATTTGCAGAGTATTATTTTTATTTCCTGTGAATATAATCCTTAACCTAAAGACTATAAATACAACAAGGAACTTGTGCATCCTTTTTAATAGAAAATATTGCCTATTGGAGTATTTATTACAGTAAATTGGATTTACTTACCAAATCATAAAGTACAAAATAGTCCTTTGATGTTTAGCTTAATATCTGTTTCACCTTGCTAAATGTCTACTAATTCATCTACTATATATGTGACATGGATTTATTTGTTCATAAGAAAGTGTTTTAATTTTAAATTTCTCCTTTCAAGGCTACTTGAAAAAACTTAATTTATGACTCTAATATATTTACTTGCAAACAAAACACAGAGATTATTTCTTCTTCAATGATGAGTACAAACCAATGTTGACTGTGACTAGTAAGGTTGGTATTTCTGTTATTTTTGTTACGTATTCTGACTTCCACCATTTGACATGTACTCTAGGACTCACAGAAAAACAAAAGTAGAATCATTTTGCCTTCTTTTAGTGAAAAATAAAATTTAATACACCAGGGTTCATAACTGAGTTAACTGTCCTGCTGGGACCTGGGCTTTTGTCTTAAACTTTGTCCCCACCTTCCTATAACAATTACTTACAAATCCTAAGGTCTCCTCTTGATTTTGGGGCTATGTCTTCTCTTTCTGTTTCCCTTAGTAGATACTGGTATCCTGACCGGAAACTCAAGCTTATGACTGGTGCCTAATACCTGCTGAGAGTTCTCCCTGAGTCCCAGTGTTTGTTAGTTTGTCCCAGTCTCTTAATAAGTTATTCTCCAAGGTTCTCTGGAGACTTTCTTGTCAAAGAAGTGACAACCAAACCTTGACTTTTGTTTTGTGATGCTTTGAGTATATCTCGCACTGAACAAAAGTGCATGTAAAATCTTGCAGTTTGAATCATGAACCTGGTATTTCTTTTTCCTTTGAGCATAAGGATCATCCTGGCTAATGGCAACAAGACAAAGCCATCTGTTGAGTAACTGGTTAGCCTTGGGAACAAAAAGGTAAAACAAGGGGGCTATAGGCCCCATGCAAGTCCAAAACCCAGCAGGGACATCATTAAATCTTAAAGCTCCAAAATAATCTCCTTTGACTCCATGTCTCACATCTAGGCTTCACTGATGCAAGGGGTGGGCTCCCAAGGCCTTGCACATTCCCACCCCATGGCTCTGCATGGTACAGCCTCCATGGCTGCTTTCACAACCAAGCATTGACTGCCTGTGGCTTTTCTAAGTGCACAGTGCAAGCTGAATCTGCCACTCTGGAGTCTGGAGGATGGTGACCCTCTTCTCAGAGCTCCACTAGGCAATGTTCCAGTCAAGATTCTCCATGGGGGCTCCAAACCCACATTTCTCCTCCAGACTGCCCTAGTATAGGTTCTCTATGAGGGCTCTGCTCCTGCAGCATATTTCTGCTTAGACATTCAGGCATTTCCATACATCCTATGAAATCTAGGCAGAGGCTCCCAAGCCTCAACTATTACCCTCTGTGCACATGCAGGCTTACCACCATGTGGAAGCCACCAAAGCCTGTGGCTTATACCCTCTAATGCAGCAGCTTGAGACATATCTGGGGCCCTTTTAACCATGTCTGGACCTTGAGTAGTTGGGACACAAAGACCAGTGTCTGGAGGTTGTACAGAGCAGCAGGGCCCTGGGCCTGGTCTGCAAAACCATTCTTCCCTCCTAGGCCTCTGGACCTGTGATGGGAGGAGTCTCCATGAAGGTCTCTGAAATGCCTTCAAGTCATTTTCCCCATTGTCTTGGTTATTAACATTTAACTCCTCTTATGCAAATTTCTGCAACCAGCTTGAATTCCTCTCCAGAAAATGGGCTTTTATTTTCTACCACATGGCTGGGCTATAAATTTTCCAGAATTTTGTGCTCTATTTCCCTTTTAAATATAAGTTCCAGTTTCAGATCATCTCTTTGAGCATTCATATGAGTGTATACAGTTAGAAGAAACCAGGCCATGTCTTCAATTCTTTGCTTCTTAGAAATTTCTTCCAATAGAAACCCTAAATCATCTCTCTCAGGTTTGAAGTTCTACAAATCTCTAGAGCAGGGACACAATGCCTCCAGTCTCTTTGCTAAAGCATAGCAAGAGTCACTTTTACTCCAGTTCCCAGTAAGTTCCTCATCTCCATCTGAGACCACCTCATCCTGTATTTCATTGTCCATATTACTATCAGCATTTTGGTTACAACCATTCAACAAATCTCTAGGAAGTAACTTTCTCTCATCTCCCTGTCTTCTTCTGAGCCCTCCAAACTGTTTCACCCTCTGCCCGGTGCCCAGTTCCAAAGCTGCTTCCACATTTTCAGGTATCTTTATAGCAATGCCCCACGTCCCTCCCTGGTACCAATATTCTGTATTAACCCATTCTCACAGAGCTATAAAGAAACACCTAAAACTGGTTAATTTATAAAGAAAATACATTTAATCAACTCATTGTTCTGTACAGGCTGTTTGCTAAAGAGAAATTCTGGTTTCTATGACTCACTTTGGTTGAGAAAGAGGGGCAAGAGATAGAGTGGCAGGAGAAAGTCAGAGAGACTTTGATTTTGATGCCTTCCATTCTCCTTTAAAATATTCAGCATGCCAAAGCACAATACTTTGGAGTATCATTTTCTGAGCCTTAACAGTTCCATGCTAAAATACTGTTTCTGTAAAACATTGCTTTTTCAAAATGGTAAGCTATTTAGATAAATTCTCCTCTCTCTCTCTCTCTCTCTCTCTCTCTCTCACTCTCTCTCTCTCTGTCACACACACAGAACTCAAAACCTTGAAAATAAAAAAACTTAAACCATATTAAAAGTGTCAGAGAGCAAAAAAAACTATAGGAAAATTCCAAGTCAAAGTTTTACCCTAAAGTGAAAATCCAGGGAGCTTAGCAGAACAAAGAACAATGAACCTCATTTTCTCTCTCATCCTCAAAATGCTTTGAGTTTTCTTCAGTTTTGGTGATCAAGATTATCTGATTGAGTAGAAATGAGGGAAAGAGGGAAAGAGATGTTCAAAACTCAGAACTCAGAGCTTGCTCAGAAAGGAGAATCTGGGTCCTAAAAGACCTAAATCCTTAGTATTCAGGAAAACAAGAACTTATCTCATCCTCAGGGAATGAAGAAGAAAGCCACATGGGTGTTGAACAGAGTGGGAGAAAAAGGGAAAGGAAAAACATCAAGAAAATATGATCATGAATCAGCCTTACTGTTGATACAGGAGCTAGAAAGAAATTATTTAGAAAAATAGTGAGGATAAGAGAGTCCTCAGTCCCTTTTAACAAAAAGCAGCCCCAAATCATTTCTTTCCTAACAAAGAGAAACCTGTAAAATCAAGCTGGAGACATAAATAAGCAAGCTGGAATCTTGCATAGGTAAATTCCAGCAGCTGTGCCAATAGGAAAAGGCTACCTGGGGGCCAGGCATGTTCAATGTGGAGGTTCCCTGTTCCCTTTTGCTTGTCACAAAAAGCCAGGCGACATGGCACTGGCCAAATAGAGACCCTATCTGCATAATAAAAGATTAGGGTGAGATGGTCAGCTTCTTTGCATGCTATACAAACAGCACATCTGGTCCAACCAGTCTCTTGGGCCCTATGTAAATCATACACCACCTCCTCAAGCTCGTCTATTAAACCCCCCACCCACCGCCATGCACCTCACCACAAAACCAGAAGACCCACTCAGGAGCCTCTCTCTCTCTACAGGAGAGAGAGCTATTCTCTTTCTTTTGCATTTTAAATCTCTGCTCTTAAACTCACTTCTTGTGTGTCTATGTCCTCAATTTCCCTGGCATGAGACAATGAACTTCAGGTATTTACCCCAGAGAACAACATCGCTTCACTGTAAATGTGTTAAGACAAAAAAGCGTTATAAGAGATAAAGTCAGCTAATAAAGATTTCATTAGGAAAATAAATAAACAAATACACACACTAACATATATCTATACAGATACACCTATCATAATGCCTATATAGATATACTAGCTTATATATATATATACACACTAGCATGTTTATATACTAGCAGATACATATACACACTACCATATGTACAGAAAAGTAGAGAAAAGATTCAAATAAGCTCAAGTATAAATGAAACCGGAGACATCACAATTGACACCACAGAAATACAAAAGATTATTTGAGACTACTATGAATATATCTATTGACGCAAACTAGAAAATCTAGAGGAAATGGGTGAGTTTCTGGAAACATGCAACCATCCTAGCTTGAATCAGAAAGGAATAGAAATCCTGAACATACTAATAACAAGCAGTGATATTGAATCAGTAATAAAAAAGAAAATACCAACACAAAAAGCCCCGGGTCAGTGGAGTCACAGCTGAATTCTACCTGACAGTCAATGAAGAATTTGGTACCATGCCTACTAAAAGTTTTTCAAAAGATTGACAAATAGGGAATCTTTCCTAATTCATTCTTTGAAGCCACTATTACCCAGATACCAAACCTGAAAAGGACATAAAGGGGTGATAAAAAAGAAAATTGTAGACCAATATCCCTGATGAACATAGATGCAAAATTCCTCAACAAAATACTAACAAACTGAATCAAACAACACATGAAAAGATTAATTTACCATTATCAAATGGGTTTTATCCCAGTGATGTACAGATGGTTTAATGTACACAAGTCAATAAATGTGAAACATCACAGAAACAGAATTAAATACTAAAACCATATGATCATCTCAATAGATGCAGAAAAAGCACCTGTTAAACTTCAGCATCCCCTTATGATAACAATCCTAAACAAACTAGGGATACAAGGAACATGCCCCAAAATTGTAAAAACCATACATGACAAATTGACAGCCAGCATCATACTGAATAAGGAGAAGTTAAAAGCATTCCCCCTGAGAACTAGAACAAGACAAGAATGCCCACTTTCACCACTTCTATTCAATGTAGTATTGGCACTCCTACCCAGGGTAATTAGGTAAGAAAAAGATAAAAGGAAACCAGGTTGGAAGAGGAAGTCAAACTATCTCTGTTCACTGAAGATATGACTGTCTACCTTAAAAACCCTAAAGACTCCTCCAAAAGACTCCTGGATTTGATAAATGAATTCAGTAAAGTCTCAGGTTAAAAAAAATGTACACAAATCAATAGTACTGTTATACACCAAAAATGATCAAGCTGAGAATCAAATCATGGACTCAATCCCTTTCACAACAGCTGCAAAAAATACCTAGGAATATGCTTAACCAAGTAGGTGAAAGATCTCTACAAGGACAACTATGGAACTCTGTTGAAAAAAACTATAGATGATACAAACAAATGGAAATTCATCCCATGATCATGGATTGGAAGAATCGATATCTCAGAAAAGATCATACTTCCTAAAGCAATCTACAGATTCAATGCAATCCATACCAACATACCAACAACACTTTTCACAGAATTAGAAGAAACAATCCTAAAATTCACATGGAACCAAAAAGAAGTCCCAATCGCCAAAGCAAATCTAAGCAAATAAGACAAATCTGGAGGCATTACACTATCAGACTTCAAATTATACTACCACACAATGGTTACCAAAACATGGAATTGGTATAAAAGTGGACACATAGGACAGAATGGAAAGCCCCAAAATTAAACTAAATATTTACGATCAACTGACCTTTGGGAAATCATACAAAATCATAAACTGGGAAGAGGACACTGTATTCAATAAATGATGTTGGTAAAACTGGATAGTCACATGTTGAAGAGTGAAATTAGATTTATGTCTCACACCATATGCAAAAATCAACTCAATATATATCAAAGACTTAAATCTAAAACCTAAAACCATACAAATTCTAGAAGAAACCCTAGGAAAAAACCTGTGGATATTGTTTTAGGTATAGAATTTATGACTTAAACTCCAAAAACCAAAGCTACAAAATTAAAATAATTAAACTGAAAAGCTTCCATGTGGCAAAAGAAAGAAATCAACCGAGCAAACAGACAACCCACAAAATGGGAGAAAATATTTGCAAAGTATGTTTCCAATGAATAATTAATATCTAGAATATACGAGGAACTCAACAAAATTAGCATGAAACAAAAAAAAATTCCATCTAAAATTAGGCAAATGACGTAAGTAAACATTTCTCAAAATAATATATACAAACACAAATGGCCAACAAACATATAACAATGCTGAACATCACTGATCATCAGATAAATGTAAAGTAAAATCACAGTGAAATATATTATCCCAGTCAGAGTGGCCATTATTAAAAAGTCAAAAAACAACAGATGTTGGCATGGATGTGGTGAAAAGGAAATACTTTTACACTGCTGGTGGAATGTAAATTGGTATAACCTCTATGGAAAACAGTATGGAGATTTCTTAAAGGACTAAAATACATCTACTATCAGATCCAGTAATCCAGTAATCCCACTTCTGGGTATCTACCCAAAAGAAAAGAAGTCATTATATGGAAAAGACACCTGTATGCATATGTTTATCATAGAACAATTCACAATTGCAAAGTCATGGAGCCAACGTAAGTTCCCATCAGCCAATGAGTGGATAAAGAAAATGTGATGTGTGATGTGTGTGTTTGTGTGTGTGTGTGTGCGTGTGTGTGTGTATACATATACATATGTATATATATACGCCATGGTATACAACTCAGCCATAAAAAAAGAATGAAATAATGTCTTTTGTAGCAACTTGGATGGAGCTAGAGGTAATTATTCTAAGCGAAGTAACTCAGGAATAGAACACCTAATACTGTACGTCCTCAATTATAAGCAGGAGCTAATCTATAGCTATATGAAGGCATACAGAGTGGTATAATAGTCTTTGGAGACCCAGAAAGGGGTGGGCAGGAGGTAGGGAGGTCATGAAAAACTTTGTATTGGGTACATGAACACTGCTCAGGTGATGTGTGCACTAAAACCTCAGACTCCACCAATTTTGTAATAATCTATAAGGATTAAGAAATCTTGACCGGTGATATGGAAAGTGAGGCAGGATTAGGAGATCACTGAAGTCAAAAAGTCTTCAGGGCTAGAGTCACCTTGTTACTGAGACAGTGTAGGAGTTGTTCGTTCCTATTTTTATTTGGAGCCAGACAGTTAATGCCTAGAGACTGAACTGTGAATCTCCTATAGGCAGGAAACTATGGCCAGAGATTTGTGTTTTGGAATTAGATCATTTTACTTTCACTTTCTATTCAAGGACAACACTATATGTTAAATGACTTTCTCAAAGTACTTTAAGACTGAGTACTACTATTCTTGTGATTAAGATTTCTTTGCTGAAGTAAAAGAAAGATGACCCCAATGCTGAAAAGATGTAGCGTCTACTGTGGGAAACAAAAATCAATTCCCAATAGAAGGCCATTGGAAAACACTTTCTCAATGAAAGGTATTGAAAATGGCACCTTTAATTTAGGTTACAGAATCTATCCTACCAGGATTACAGTAGGTAGAAGTGTTATAATGTTTATCATATACTTAAAATACCACACACACACACACACACACACAAAATGTATGTCTTATTTAAATATTTAATTCAAGCACTAACTAGGATTCAAATATCACACTAAAGGACACAGTCTAGACAAAGTCAGCTGGTGCTCAAATAGGAAGTCCAAACTCAAGAGGCAATTCCTGAAGAGCATCTGTTCTTTGTATCTCAGTCAACAAAGGAGACTTTGCCAATCAACATATTAAATACCAGAAATTTGAAATTTATTGGATAAAAAGGCATATTGACTAGAATTAATAATTTTTGTTAATGAACTCGTATAGGTCAAATGAAAAGTAGTTAAGGTTTATGGACTGGCTCAACCTATAGGAGCTATTGCTCACCCAATGCACAGAGATTTTAAGAATCAAATGAGGTTGGTAGACCTTGTACTTTTGGATGAAATCCAAGGCTTTATTAAACTGAAAACTTCCACGCAGCCATGTGTCCCACTACTTGTTTAGGATAATGGTTCTTAAATCTGAGTGCACATTAGAAGCACTTGCTTTTAAAAGCTGCAAATATGTGCAAGTAACAACTTATAACAACTTAAAACAACTCATAACAATTAAAGCAGATCCTTAGGGGAGGAGTCCAGGAATTAGTGGTTTTTAAAGCTTCCTAGGTGATTTCAACATGCAATCAAGGTTGGAAACCAGTGGTCTGAGAGGATACATAATGCTATTATAAATGCTGTAGATTCCAGCCTTTGCAATGGTTTTATCAGCACAGAATGACCCTTTTATACAAAGAGGTAGTTAAAGTACCTAAACAGATAGAAAGCTGAACTTCATGGAGTCCACAGAACAGGTTGCATAAACTATTTTGTGCCTGTTTGATGATCAGTGTTTGAGTAATCTATGTCTGCATATGTGGCAGTATTAATTCTAAGACTTGCTTTAATCTGACAGAAAAGTTTATCAGAATACCTTTATCCACCTCCAACTTTAGGACAGCATAGTCTATCAAAAATAAACTAAGGATTGTGTAAGACCAAATCAGCCTAAGGCAGATTTAGGGGTGCTGGTGGTATAATCTGTTATCTATCCAACCATGAGCTCTTTGGTGTAAGATAGTCTCCATTTTTGGCTGTTATAGTCTGGACAATGTTTTAGATTGAGGTAAATTCAGTAAATTCTGTTTTGAAACTCAATCTTTTTAGGGTAGCACTCTCCTAATTTAGGAATTTTCTGTCTTCTCTTTCCTTCTATTTGCCCTGGAGGTGATCTATATTATATCAATGATTTATCAATAAACTGGCACTTGGAAAAGAGAGACTGAGAGAATTTATTGTGTATAACAACATTTGAACCAATGAGAGCCCATGCTGACTTTGGCTGAGATGTACAAACTTAATTGATCTTATTGGTTAATTTCTATCCACTGACCCTATGGTTCAAATGTCCATGTCCCACTGCTCTGTGGTGCCTAGTTTATTGCATATCAATATAGGTCTTCACTTTCCTGTCATTATGAGGACTCCCAAGTCTCCAGCCCCCTTAGTCATTTTTTGTCCTTCTGAAGGGTATAGGCGACCTTCAAAATTTATTAGTGATACACATTGAGGAATACTGACTCACAACTTGCTAGTCTAAAATTAAGGTGCTAAAGTGCCCTTGAGACCTCTCTAGGAGGCTTTTTTAGCCCTTTTTTTATGTTTGGGTTTCACTAAGCCTGTCTAATTTCTATCACACAAAAAATCCTGAGGACATAGCCCTAGAAAATTTAATCCACAATTTAACTTCCTTGATTATATCTTCCAATTATTTTGGCTTCTCTAATATATGGGTTCTTTCTCTGGCCAGGGACAGGAAACTGTTCTCACATCATTATACAATTTTTTTAGTTAACTGAATATAGTATATGTTCTAGGTCTGCTTGCTTCAAGGCAACTTTTTTGGAATGCTAGACTTTTATAATTCCTGTGTGTTCTACGAGTTTTTTAAAACTCAACTCAGAAACTCTCTTGACTTCTTTATTCTCAGCTGAGCTATCCCTCCCCTGATTAAAGGAATACCAGTAGGCCAATGAGTACAGTGCCCAATATTGTCAGAAATTATAAGAGAAATAAATGCTTGGCTATTATCAAAATACTGCTTAGTACCACCCTGTAACAATGACATGTTTTTGAATGGATAGACTTGGGATAACATTTTATCAAGATATCTGTATTAACTTATGTTTAATATGATTTTTTTTCCTGTGGGAAAATTTGAGATCTGATGTGTTAAGTGGCTTGGCTGAGATCATAGTGCTAATTGATAGCAACTTTGGGTGCAGAAAAGTGAGTGCTTTTTTGTTGCTGGAAGCTCTAGAACTTGGATGAGAGAAATGAAAACTGGCTTCTAGCTAGCTAGCTCGATATGAATAATTCATAAACACTGCTGTGCTTTATAATCAACCACAAGTTTTTGCAAAATACACATGACTCTCCTACAGTAAGTTTGCAGATTCAGCAGGCCTGGGGTAGGTTTTATCTCTCTGTATTTAAGAATAATGTTCACACATAATTTCTATGTTTTAAAAAATAAAGCTCAAGAGTATGGATAATGCACAATCTGTCTCAAATATTACTGTCCTTGGACTTCTTTTCATTATTCTTGCCCGGTTTCCCAAAGACCAAATAGAAAGCTGCTAAGAGAGGCATTAATTTTGATGTCTGTACAGCTTGATGATGTGGTTTTAACACTTTTATGTGCTTCAGGATCATCCAGGATACTTGTTATAGATGAAATTATTAGGTGCCACTCCTAAGTTGCCTGAACTGTTTTATGGACATTTGAAAATGAATAATTAATAAATGATTATATACTAGAATTTGAACTGAACCCTGCTTTTATTTTATCTTGAAAGTGAGCCTTTGGGACACTACCAACCCTTACCTACCTCAAACCTTTTGCCTGCACTTGTTTATTTACTAAAAAGATTTTAATACATGAAGCTAGTTTGACTGGGTCATAGGGCTTGTTAATCTAAGTATTCGCTTCCAGTAGTTGAACCTTTTTTCCTGCAAAACATGTGCCTTCTGGCCCTGCCTTTCAAACATAGCCTGGCAGTTAGGAAATTAGTATATTTGTCTGTTGGAGGATTTGACAGGATACTCTGTAAAAAAAAAAAAAAAATCCCAAAGTGTTTCTGAGTCTAATACTGAAAACATATTTTTCCAAACCTACTAAATGAGCTGTGATGTTTGCTCAGTGGATTATTTGAAATCAGTCAATTCACTGATAGATAAATACCTGCCTAGCACAATCTGCCACTAATTCTCAAAAACATAGATGGCAGAAAGTTTGGTCCTAAAAGGTCTGTTGACTAACAGGATTTGTTTATAGTTTAATTATTTTACAGATAAGACAAGGGACAGATGCATGATACCAGGTCCAGAAGCAGATTGTACCTAGGTATTGGCACAAACTGTCACTTCTTGGCTATTTGTGTGAAAACCCAGAAATATACAGACAAGAGTCCAAAAGCCAGTGTGGTGAACTCCATTGCTCGTATCACCAGACAAAGCAGGTAAGAACCATTAGGAAAAATGCCTCTGTCAGGATAATTATCAGTGCAGCCTCCTTGTCAAGAGACTGACACCCAACGGGAGGAAAATCTGAGAGATGAGAGAGAAAAACATTAAGGGGGCTAAAGCAGAGGAAGAGCTAAAAAATGAAATTCCAAAATTAAAGGTGATCCTGGCAAGACACTAACGAAATCTCATTTTAGTCAAAAACAGCCTACCTCCTGATTTCTATTGCTATCTGCTCCACATCGAGAGAGGCCTAAAAATAGTGGAGAAATCGGAAAACGTAAAGGAAGTAATAATACCTGAAGAACACTGAAAAGAAACAAAACAAATTTTGACAAATAGTTTCTTATGGAAGAAAATAGCTTCCACTCTCTGATTGGCTTTATTGACTGACATGCAGGCATCGACACTGTATATTTTACATGTTACCCTAAGTCCACTCTGAAAACATCATGTGCAGGTATGATGTGATATTTATTGTGGTATTTCCAGCCTGAATCATCATATTTAGCAATGGCAGGTATTAAATATGTGTTCTTGAATGAATGAACATATAGAAAATATCTCAGTTCAAGAGGAAGGATAAAATGAAGCAGAAGATAATAAATAAATTATTTGGATATAATGTATAATATACGTATTTCTAAATTCGTGTCCTTTCCTTATTTATTGTTTTCTTCCTTCCTCTCTCCTTTATTTTTGTCTCTTCCCTTGCAATCCCTTCTTCCTCCCTCCTTCCCTCTATCCCTCCATCTCTTCTTTCCTTACTTTCTTCCTTCTTTCCTCTTTCTCTTTCCCTCCCTCTCTCCCTTCTGCTGAAATTGAAGGGACTAATGCTGAGAGCCTAGGTGACTTTTCAAAGCTTCTACATTAAAGTTATGGTATAATTGGTAAGAGGACCATACCTTTTGTCACCCAAGCCATTTCTCTTTTTACCACATCATACATACTAGCTCTAGATTTATGTACAATCAGTGAGAGAAAAACTGTCACCATGAAATGAATGAATCTTCTCATTCCTCTCTATGCATTGCTCTAAAATTATTACATCTAAAGAAATTAATGACACTTCATACTCCACTGTATCTCATGAATAGGAAATGTTTGGCTGTGATGGAAATGAAAAGAACATAAATTAGTGATAGGAAACAGAATTTGTTAATAAGTTTGGGTCAAAAAGATATTCATGTGGAATATCAACACAACAAATGTCTTCTAAAATTGACAACTCTGAATTAATTACTATCTTGTACTTTACCACACTTTCAGCTATATTTTTATAACACCAAAATTAAAAAAAAAATGAAAAATATGTCAGTTCATATTTATTTGAGTATACAATTCCATATATATGCAAGTCAGTTTTCTGGCTAAACCAATCTGTAATTTTGGTAAAATGTGAATGTATCCACAAAAATAATTTCACTTTTTTTATTGTCAGGTGAATATTTTGGGAGGCACAAGACTTGAATGCCTTAAGAGCACAGCCTCTTTGTATCCTGAAAAGAAGTTTCTCAGCCACCGTCCTATCCACTAATATAAAAACTAATAATACATACTCTTAAAGCATTTCACAAAGATTTTTGAGGTCAAACTAAATGGCACTCAATGCACAGAGGAAGTTTTCCAAGAACCAGTGCAAAATACTTATTCATTTTTTTAAGTTCAGTGAAATGGTGATATTTGCTGAGGAAATAAGATGCACTAAAAGCAACTGACCAACTTTATTTTCCCTCATCTCAAGTCTTACTTTTCCACAAAATTAATGAGCCCTGATTCTGCCCTAGAATAGTGAATAATCTCATCTAAATTCCTATTCAAATTTTGCTATGCTGTTGATTTTTCTTTTACATTTATACTTTCAACTTAAATTTACATTCTCATATATACCTGGCTTAATAGAAACTGTGCTTTAGGGAACCTATTTTAACTTATTCATATTTTTACCTTGTAGCAATGATTTTTACTTGATACTATTTAATTTAAATAATTGGAAGTGAATTGGCCGTAGGCAGGGTGGGTCATTTGGAGGCCACTAAATTGCATATCAGTTATGTCCTTGGTGAATGATAGTTAAGAGAGTCATAAATTATAAACAATAAACATCACACTGATTTTTTTTAATTCTGATCCAGAATTATCTGTTAGTTTTTTGTTGGTATTGCTAAAAATGAAAAATGAGGTGAATATTTTCTAAATACTGTAACTTTGGATGGACTATTTAGAACAAAAGATATCTAATAAAAAAGTCTGTCCAATGTCCCTCAACCTTCTCCCCCATGTTGTAGGAAGTGCTGAAGTTGCAACAACAGAAACAACAAAAGCAACAATAAGACAGATAATAAAGAAAAGCAGGTAGTTGAGGAGAATTTACTATCATAATCTGCCTTAAAAATTGTACCTTGATTGCATAATTCAAGAACGTAGCATAGTTGAGTCTGGAGTCTTGGAAAAAGATAAAACTCCCCAGTTAATTGTGCACCAAGTTAATCTTGAGCGAGATGTTGGTAAGGGGATGGAGGAAACCAATTTATAATGTTTTGCTGGGTTGCGTGGGACTCAACATAAAGTTTTCCTTGGGGGAGATGATGTGCCATAACTCCCTATGTCTGATTGGGTTTGGGAAATTATCTCTGGACCATTCATACAGGTTTCCATTGACTAAACATATCTAGGGCTTGTTGATATGCTTTATTCAAGACTTTCTTAATAAATATCCAGAATTACTATACAAGGCAAAATGATGTTTAGAAACCAGGTAAAATCCATTTCTCTTTGAATGGTACACTTATCAGATTTAAATAAATATTAAGTTAAAATGCATTCTTCCCCAAAGTCTAGGAGCTTATACATTTTTTGTATATACTGTTTTGTTTTTAGTTAATTTTTATTACTGTGACTTTTTTATTTGCTATGATGTTAAGAAATAAAATTCATGTTAGTTCACTAAACTAAATCACTTTCTGCTTGCGTTTTGATCTTCAGTTTTTGCCTTTTATCTGATCCTAAAGTTTTAAATACTAAAGACTTTGAAACAATTCATTAAAACTTTTGGCCATGGACTTAGATTGCCTTGTTGAAAATCCCATTCATACCATTTACTGGAAGAGTACTCTTGGGCTACTTTATTAATATTTTTCTTTCATATCTCTTATTTGCTAAATTCTGGAAGTGAGATAGCGTTTTGAATTCTTATTGCTGGGGCTGTGAGGATATCATTGTATACCATGTGTCAGGCACATAGTAAGTATTCAAAAAAGAGTAGCTACTGAAATGATTATTAAGCATATACAACTTATTCCTCTATCTAAGTGACTTAAATCTTTTCATGAAATGTATATGGAGATTTAGGAGTGACCCCAGAAAGATAGTGGAATATAAAGCCTCTGATCTCATTTCCCAAGAAAAACACTGATTTTGCAACACTACACAGTCCAGGAAGCCATATAAAAACTGCAGAAAGCAATTAAAAACTCCAGTTTACCAGAGTAAAGCAAAGAATATCCACATTGAAATGAGTGAACATAAACCATTATATGTCACCTGTGACAGCCTTTTTCCTAAGCAAACACGGCTCTGCGTGCACAAAGAAAACACACAGACCTATATCTGCCAACTCCCCACCCCCATGCCAACGCCACCACCAGTGTGACTGCTCACATAGTTGTCAGCATGGTGCCCCTGTCCCCTGAGCCACATTACCTTAACCACTGTGGTGAATACTTGCACAGAGGCAGACACCTCAGCACCCACTAGCACCCTACCACAGCTGACAAGTGTGCACCCCTCCACACTGCCACTACTACTGCCACTACCTGTTAACAAGGATACATTTCACTATTGCTGCACTATGAAATGATTTGGAGTACAGTCATTAGTAGTCTGGGAGCACCTAGGCCCCCCAGCACTACTGGGGGATTTCTAACCTCAAGGAGCCAGAGAACAAAGTTGGGGCCCAATACAAATCCCCCAGAGGTAGAACACGCAGTCCAAGAGTTGGGAGCTGGGTGTTGGCCCTCTAAATTATTCCAGAAACGAAGCCTGTCAATTGAATTCACCTTCTACCTCAATTAAACCCTCAAGGTCATCAAATATAATTTAAAAGAAAACTCATCCAAAGGTCAGTAGCTTCAAAGATTGAAGGAATAAAAGCCCACAAAGATGAGAAATAACCAGCACAAGAACCCTAACACTCAAAAAGCCACTGCCTTCCTTCCTCTAAATGACCACACCAGCTCTCCTGAAAGGGTTCTGAACCAGACTGAGATGGCTCAAATGACAGAAATAGAATTCAGAATATGGATAAGAACAAGATCATTGAGATTCAAGAGTATGTTGAAACCCAATCCAAAGAAGCTAAGAATAGCAATGAAAAGTTGCAGGAGGTGACAGACAAAATAACCCATATAGAAAAGAAAGTAACTGATCTAATATTGCTGAAAAACACACTACAAGAATTTCATATAGCAATCACAAGTATTAATTTCAGAATAGACCAAGGTGAGGAAAGAATCTCAGAGCTTCAAGACTGGCTTTCTAAAATAAGACAGTCAGATAAGAATAGAGAAAAAATGAATGAAAAGGAACAAACAAAACATTGCAGAAAGGAATTATATAATACATAAATTAATTGAAAGATTTTTCATTTCATGGAATGGAAGACAATATTCTTAAAATGATTATATTTTCCAAAGTCTTCTATAGATTAAATGTAACCTCTATATTGCAAAATAAAGAAAAATCCTAAAATTCATATACTATCTCAAAGGACCTTAAATAGCCAAAACAATATTAAAAAATAAAAACAAAGTTGGAGGTCTCACACTTCCTGATTCAAAACATATTGCAAAGCTACAGTAATGAAAACAGTATGGTTCCTACAGGAAGACCTACATATAGACGAATGAAACAGAATAGAGACTGTAGAAATCAATCCTGTTATATATGGTCAAATGATCCTTGCACAAGGGTGTCAAGCCTAGATAAGGGAAAAAGAATAGTTTCTTCAATAAATGATGATTTAAAACACAATATGCAAATGCCAAAAGATAAAGTTGGACCCTTATTTTACATAATTCACAAAAATCAACTCAAACGTAGGTTGAAAACTTAAACGTGAAAATTGTAAAATAAGACCTAAAATAAGATCTTTTAGAATAAAACAGTGGAAATCCTTCATGACATTGGATTTGGCAATGATTTCTTGGTTATAACACCAAACGCACAGGCAAAAAAAAAATGCAAAAATAGACAAATGGGACATTAAACTTCAATTTTGCATAGCAAAGGAAACAACACTGTGAAAATGCAACCTACAGACTAGGACAAAATACTTGCAAACTATATATTTGACAAAGTATTAATATCTAGAATATTCAACTCAACAAGAAAAATAAAACCTGATTTAAAAATAATCAAAAGACTTGAATAGGCATTTCTCCAAAGAAGATATACAAATTGTCAAGAAGAACATGAAAAGATGTTTAGCATCACTAATTATTAGGAAAATACAAATAAGGATCACAATGAAATATCTACTCATATCCATTAGAATAGCCACTATCCAAAAGAAAAAAATAAAAAATAAAAAAACTAGAAAAAAAAAACAGAAAATAACAAGTATTGACCAACATATGGAGAAATTAGAATCTTTGCATACTGTTGTGAGTAATGTAAAATGGTCTAGCTGCTATGGAAAATATTGTGAACATTCCTCGAAAAAATAAAAAATGTAAACACCTTAAGATCCAGCAATTTTGATGTAGCTATATATTTGAAAGAATTGAAGACAGGATTATGAAGAGATATTTTCACAGTCATGTTCATTGCAGCTTTATTTGCAATAGTCAAGAGGTGAAAGCAACTTAAATGTTAATCCAAAGAAAATTGGATAAGGAAAATACAATGGGGCATTATTCAGCCTTAAAAATGAAGGACATCCTATTATATAGGTATCACATGGATAAGCATTGAGGACATTGTGCTAAGTGAAATAAGTCAGTCACAAAACGATTACTGCAAAATGCCATTTACATGAGGTATCTAAAATGGGCAAACTTTTACAAACATAGAGTAGAGTAGTTATTGTCAGGGGCTTAAGGGAGGGTGGATAAGTGACGTTATTGTTCAATGGCCATAAAGTTTCAGTTTTCCAAGATGAAAAAGTTCTACAGATCTGCTTCACTACAATGTACATATAGATAATTCTACAGTACTGTACACTTAAAAATGGTAAATATTTTACATTTTGTTATGTCTATTTTACCACAATTAAAAGATTAAATGCTAACAATAGTATTTACACTTAGTCTTTTATCTTCTATTCCAATGCCAATATTTCAGCACTGCAGCTAGTGCTCGACTTACGACCACGATTGGTTCTGACAGACCAGTCGTAACACAATTTGGTCGTAAGTTGAGTAGGCTATATGTACAGTACTGTGAAATGATGTTATAAAAATCTTTAAGTCATTTTATCATAATTTTCTTTCATTATTGTTATATATCATAATTTTCTTTGTTCATTTTATGCCATTTGTATCATCTCTACACCATTTTGTTTCTTATTTTTACATTCGTCAGGTTTAAGTAAAACACTGCATTACCAGTACAATTGGTTTAATATTTGCAAAACATACAAAATTACAAAATACAGGTGCATACAAAAATACAAAATACAGTTGTAAAAAATACCATAGGAAACATTTTCCCAATTGCAAAACATATCAAAATATATAAACATGTACGAAACATTTTATTGGCCGCTGGTGCTTGGCTGCGGATCGTTGATGTCGTCATCTGAGGCAGCAGTTGGGGTTACCGGAGTTGGTTTTTTTCATAAACATGGTGAGATTTGTCTGAATTGTATGTTTCTTTTTTTCTTCATAAACTTCATGATATGGATGAAACACTTCGTGCGCCATCCGTTCAATCCTTGCAAATCGTTCGATGTTTGGGTCCATTGCTTCGAAATGTATAAGAAGTTTATTGGGAGGGGTTTGATGAAAAATATTCAAGACACAAAACACAAATTGCTGTACTGAGTCTGGGATAACAGTTGAAATGGTGCATGCGGAGATGGTAGTGCTGCCGGAAGCTGTTCCGCACTGTCGTACGCCCAGCTGGGCAACGTTTGCACTGCCAGACGCGGAGCAGTCATGGCTAGCGATTGTGGTCGTAAAGTCGAATGGTCGTAAATTGCATAGGTCGTAAGTCGATCAATACCTGTATTTCTCACTCTCTCCTCTTAACTTACAATTATAACAATGTCCTTTGATAGACATCAGGAACAGTGGCATGTTCTTTGCCAAGCTGTCTTTCTCTGTGGTGGTCCCCATTGCCTTCCACAAGCCAGTTTCTTCACATGTTCTTCAGCCTGGCCCTGGCAGCTCTTTTCCTCACAGCTTGGCCATCAGAGAGACGTTCAGCCTAGGTCAAGTCCCAGAGAAAAATTTTGACTCCATGGCACAGAGTCCATTCTGTCTTTGCGTCTAAAAAGGTAAAAACTTGTGATTGTCAGTGTCCATTGGAATCCCTCAGTTACAGTAAATGTGCAAAGCACTGAGCTGTGGCTTATGCTATGAATGTCAATAATAAATATTTTGTTGGATCACAATAAATTTAATAGTCTCTCCCAGACCTTGCTGCCACACATATGTTAGTTGATCAAGATAAAAAATGTGTGGATGGATTCACATATTATATCATATGGCATTTCTCCAAATTATTTTTTACCCAGATATTATTTCATTTGAAAGGGAAGATTTAAAACAGCCTTGTTTTCTGTAAATACCTAGTTTTCTGTCTAGAATTGATTTTTTTTTTTTTGAGAGAAGACTCACCTGTAAATTTGGTTTAAAATTGCTGCATGGATCCTGCAACTTTCTCCCCCATTTTATTTTTTTTTTATTCCAAAACATGGCTATAATTTGCTTATAGTATTTTCCATCTAGGCATCCATCAGGTAAATTGTGTTAACTTATTCTCCACAGGAAGGAGAAAGTCATCTCTCTCTTGGTACATGAGGAGACTTTCTTCCATTTTATGTAATGTTTTATATAACATCCATTTAAGTTCCTTTTTACATAATAGGTCTCTCTCTTAGTATATAATGTCAGTTTGGTGTTAAAGTAACATGGAGATTTACAGGTCTATATTCATAAGAAACATTATTAACTCTAAAATCGTTTAAAAAAAAAAACACTAAAAAATATAGGGATAAATCTTGATGTTGGGGGAAAAAAACCAGGAATTTCATTTTGATTTATTTGAAAGCAGGAGGACATCCCAAAATGCTGAGCAGTACAGTATGCTGAAGTATTTGCATAGTGGAAGCAGCACAGTGCCCACCCCTTTCTCATTGCTCTTACCTGTTCCCACAAATTATGCCAGTTCCATCAGCACTCTGAGTGAAGCAAGGTAAAATCTGGCCTCTTACTACACTGAAAGTCTGAGACATTAAAGATATTCTCCACCCCTCTTTTTCTTTCCTGGGGGAGAAGCCTGAAGTTCTGTGTCTTCTCTCAGTCTCAGGAACTCTGCTGGTTGCAGCAATCCACCAGCTCAATTTTCTTTGTTCTTAACTGCTTCTAAGCATCCAAATCATGCCAATTCTGTCTGTGCTCTATGTGAAGTAAGCTATAAACTGACCCCTCTGACAGTGAACTAAAAGGCTGAGATGTTGTACTCATGACAACCTCTCTCCTTTCCTTCAAGGGAAAATTTGTGGGCTGAGGCAATGTCTCTCAGTGCTGAACTGTGAAAGGTTGTGTGAGGGGCTGACTCAGGTAAAAGGAAATTCTTCTTTCTACCAATGTTTGTTCTCAGTTGTGGCTTTTAGTTATGTGCTCAACTAGAGTCCTAAAACTTGTTAAACAGATTACTGAGTTCTCACAAAAGTATGTTGGCCCATATATAATTGTGGGGCATTCTGCTCCTTTATCTTGCTCATCTCCGTGGATTTTATATATTTCTTCCCGTTACACTTTCACTAGTTTATGTCTGCTATTTTGTCTAAATTCTAATGAAATCCAATACGTTACAAAATATTGACACTGCTGTGATTAACATCATTTATCTATGATACATTTTTTTAATCAGGCATTTTTTTCAGACCTCCTTGTACTTTCACCCTGAATAGTACAAGCACTCTGATATATTACAAACAATAAGTGAATAAAAGAACCTCTTGCTATGCTATGCTAATTCACCCAGATAAGTATTATAAAACTACACTTTCAATTGCCCTTTTCTGTCACGTCACCATACACTCACTCACCAAGACAAGATAATGATCCACTGGAGGTTATGTGTTAATCCTTTCTGTTCATCTGGATGTTAGCATGTCTTGCCTCCTGTTTCACTCAGTTCTCTCAAATGACTGCTTCTCAAAAGAATTTCTCTGTATAAATTACAGAAATAGTTCCCATTCTGTTGTTGCTCTCTACTTTCATGTTCACTATATTTTATCATATTTGTTCATTTACTACCTTCTCCAAATATTCTGTAAGCTCCAAAGTGTGAATACTTTCCTGCCGTATTTCCAATCATATTTAGTAACATTGCCTGAAACAGAATCTGTCACCTGGAAGCACTCATCAATATTTGTTGAACAAATGCTCTCATTTGCAATACAGGTTAAAAATAAATCTAAAAATAAAAAAATGCATTTGAGGAAAACTAACCTACCCCATTATTGAGTGTGATGAGTGGGAAACTGGAGTGAGCCTTTTTAATTTAAAGATCCAAAAAGTCTAGGGCTCTCTATTAGTGTTCCACAAGCTGGGTGGATAAAACAACAAAATTTATTTTTACACAGTCTTGGATGCTAGAGTCTGAGGCCAAGGTTCTGGCAAGATTTGTTCCTCCTGAAGATTGTGAGGAAGTTTCTAATCCATGCACCTCTTCTCTCTTCTGGTAATTGATTGGCAATATTTGGAGTTCTATGGCATGTAAAAGTATCACCTTGATCTCTGCCTTTATCTTCACATGACTTTTTCTCTGTATGCAAGCCTATCTCCAAACTTTTATGCTTATAAAGATAGTAGTCATATTGGATTATGGTACATCCTGAATTCCCTCCACAATTTGTACTTTCAGTGGTTACTTCTGGTTACTGTTTTGTTGTTGTTAAGGCACATCAGGTTACATCAGGACACACAACCACAGCTTTCTGCTCTCACATTCTTCTTCCTGGTCCTTCACCTTTACCATAACCAGTTGACTCAGGACAGTGTCAGTTCAGTATGCCTTCCCTTGATGAGCTCCCAGCTTATTTACAGCAATTGCATCCCCTTCTCCACTTACAAGTACTTTTATTTTCCATTTAATAAATTGAAAACTAGATTTTCCTCTGAAAAAAAGGTATATTGGAGACCTTGGTTTTATAAGTTTGATAGTTCTTAGAATAACTTTTCATTTAGGAAAAAATGGCTTCTTAAAGCAGCAACATGTTGTGCACTATACATATATTGAGGGATATTATTCTATTTGATTTCTGTTTTCATCCCTTCTGTAATAATATTTTCTTTTGGGAAAATTTACCTGCTCTTTGTAAGGACAAGGCACACAAGTATGACAAAAGCATTTGTTGATGCTTCATTTATGCCTCCTCATATCAGTGTCCCACAAATTAGGGTCTAATTAGTGAACAAGCCTTCACTCACCTGATGACCAATTTGGATGCACAATCCTGAACTGCCCAAATAATAACAATAGTCTTAATGACTTGTTCCCTCATTGATGGCTCTTTTCCTTTAAGCCTGTGTCCCAATCATTTTTATTATTGGCTTTTCTTAGAATCAACATACTTCATTAAGAAATGTTTCTTCTCCTGTCATTGATGCTTACTTCTTGTAGGAGTTTATAGAAATCTACACACTATCATCTGACAGGATGTAAGACTCTTTTTAGAGAGTCCTTTGTGAGTTTCGAGATTTAAAAATAAAGATTAGGACTCGCCATAATAGTTAAAACTTCTGTAAAGGAGCAGATTGCCTATTTTTAACCAAATTATAGGGTCATTGAAAAGGTTTTACATTAGTTATGATGAAAAATGAAATATACCTTTATTTTGCTTTTTTTGTTCTTGTTAAATAAAATGAGAAGTGACTCACAAGATATTCATGGTCATTGCATTTCCCTAAGAAAGGGGTGTCTGTTGCCAATATTTTTATGGTGGTAGAAATAAGCAAAGACAGTTTATAAAGAAAAGCATATGAATTCTTTTATTAATATGTTACTGTTATCATTCCTATTACTCTTGCACATAATTATCAATTTAAGTGTTTATGTACATTTGATATAAATTTTAAGATTCTCTGAGAAAGAAGCAGCCTTTATCATGTGTTTTAATTTTATTTAAGACACTTAGAAATGGGTTTTTCACATAGTGGAGGTTTCATAATACGTATATCATGTGCACACATGTATATATATTAAACATATCAATATATGTATAAAACGTGCATTCAAATAATGTACTGCATTATATAGAATTAGTATTTTCATATTTGGTGGAATTATTATTCTGAACAGGTTTTATTATTTTTGCAAGAGCATTGAAACAAAAAAAAAATATCATTTAGGACCATCAAGAGACTCAGGCTAGACTTTAAAACCTTAATGATACTATGAATTCCTAAGCTGTAGGCTACCCAAACACATGATTTAAATTTCCTGTATTAAAATGTTTTGAAAAATACTTTATGAGAGCAAAAAAAGGTAATTCTGACTTGCAGAGGAACAATTATTCTCAGGACAGTAGGTTAAAATAAGTACAAACAAGGTTATCTGATATAACTGACAATTCTCCGTGGAGCAAGGTACAAACCTCTCCTATTACATATTTTGATGCCCTAAAGAAACCTCATTTTCCCATGAAAACAATTTGCTTTAATACTTAAAGGTGAAGGAGCACACCTCAGAAGGCTCCCCCATGAATTTTGCAGGCAGGCCTCTTCAACTCAGTTGTTTGTTGGACTTGCGAATTCAAATAAGTGTGTGAGAAATAAAATCAGCTGTCCAGCAAGAGGCTAAAATTGTGGCTATATCTTGACACAACATCAAGCATGATTGTGTTTTAATTATGTGGGAATATTTCCAGAGGGAAGGATAAAACTATAAAACTTGTTTAGATATAAGATTTGGCTTCAAAACATGTTTCAGAAGGCTTGAGTTGGAACAAATCCCAATAGTCTCTGTGCTATGTCCCATGGAGAAACTGATTTGACATGCTGCCTTTGAATTTACACATTTTCAGTTGCTGTTGTAGATTAATCACACTCAGCTGTATTGACCTCATTTCTAGCTTATTCTTAAAACAACAACACATACAGTAGAAATCTACTTCTTATTGAACATCTTCCATTGGCCTCCTGGTGACACCAATACTCGGGACACTGTATTAGACACAATCAAGGCACTAGGGCTCATTTTCAATGCTTTCTGAAATGGGTACTCCTCATCACCATTTTCCTCCCTTCTTCTCATTTTGAGGAGCTTTAGCTATGCCAATATGGTCTACTTGAGAACTAAACTTGCATTCCACAGTATACGTTCTGGCCACTTCAGTAGCAAAAGCGAATTGTCTTTGTCTTATTTTTGCTCCTTTAGTAAAGGATCTGGAGAGTAGTGTAAGGAAACTAGGAAGAACAAGAAACCACATTTTTTTGACTCTCGGCATTTTGAAAACATGGATTATTAAACATAAAACGGTAATCACATTGATCTACTTACATGAGAGACAGACTGCAACAGAGGTAATTAATTTTAATTCTCATCTCTTTCCTTTTGGACTTCTGTTTTTGTTACCTTCCACATAGTACACTTTATTCCTCCATGTCATCATAAACTTTACACCCGAGCTATCTAAACGTATATCCCAGTAGGATTTTGAAACTTTGTCATGCTGAATTAATCTCAGCCTACCATGTAGAATATATGTTTTTATGCCTCTGAAATGTGCTCATTCATTTTTAGGTGTTTCAATAAATAAATTATATTGCTGCATAATGCACCATAATGATTTCATGCCTCATTGTGCTTTTTAGACTGATTGAACTTGTCTCCTATAACAAAGGTTTTGAAAGTTAATAGCTTCAGACTCCAATTCCAGTGAGCTCATATTATTTAGCAAATAAACATGCTGTGGCTTGAAAAAATGACAAAAATTTGAGTTGATTGCTGAAAATAAATAGCATTTAATTTATTTAAATTTTGTTCATCATTAAGAAATATTTTTTTAATTTTAAGACAACAGTTTTTAAGGGGGATAGTAAAAATAAAATTTCCTTAGAGATTTAAAAATGATATTGGCATATCTCATAATTTATCTGAATCATGTTTTCTAATATGTAATGTAGTTATAGTATCTAACCTTTAATTACTCTTCAGTAAACATGAAAACATAACTATAAAATAACTTTCAAAAAATGGGAGTGAATATTTCCTCTGACAAGTGGAAAATAGATGAATTTCTGGAAAAACATAACCTCCTAATATTGAACCAAGTAGAAAATGAAAACTTGAACAGACCAATAATAAATTCTGAAATTGAGTCAGTAATAAAAAAACTACCAGCCAAAAAAAAAAAAAAAAAAAAAGCCCTGGTTACAAAGAACTGATACCAATTATATTGAAACTATTGCCAAAAAAATGTATGAGGAGAGGCTTCTCCCTAACTCATTCTATCAAGGCAGCTTCCATTTGTTAACAAAATTTGGCAAGGACATAACCATAAAAGAAAACTGAAAGCCTGAATATATTACAGGTCCTAGCTTCCTATTTCCACTTTTAATCCACTTCTCCATTATACAATAGAAACATTAGCTCCTGAAGAGCTTTTCTTCAGTCTAAAATAGTGTCATCTGCACAACTACCATATGTCTGTGTTTTTCATATATATGGGTATTTGTACATACATACATACACCAACATCTGTATGCACAGAATACAATTTTACAAATTTTCATGTTTACATTTGACAAATGCTGATAAGAAAATATATGTGCTAAAGAAGTATTTTTATAAGCACAGGTAGTCAGTGATGCTCTTTTCTATATATTAATACATATATATACATAATTTCAAAACACACATTTTTGTATTGAATATGTTTTCTCAAGAGAAAAAACTTAGGTTAATGTCAGTATTGCTAACATATTTTTTCCCTAAAAAACCACCCGACATTTCTGTAATTTTAAGTAAAATTGTAATCCTCCTCCTAAGACACTCCCAGCCTCAATGTCTAGTCTTCCCTTTGTTCCTTGTTTTTTTGGATTTGTAAACACCCATAAGGCATGTGGTTCAAAACACTTGGAATGCAAGTTACTGGAAAGCTTCAGGATCCCTTTTCACTTTTGTTCATGATAGGCCTCAATCTCTTCTCCCTCTAAAGATAATTTCACACGGATGGAAACATTTTGTTTAAAAAATTAGAAAAAAAACAGGGATAAAATCAAGGACTTTTTTATTGTTTTCAACTGAGGTGCTAAACTTTATAGCAAATTATGATTTATCTTAATCATATTCAAATAAACTTGTTGCACAGATTTGTGAAATTGCAAATTCATTTTATATTTTTCTTTTTTATTTATTTAGGTGGCAAAATGCAAGTTTCTTACATGTATATGTTGCATAGTGGTAAATACATGTATGTCGCATAGTCATGAATTTTGGGATTTTTGTGAGACTTTGAGGGAAAAACTGAATACTATACACAGTAGGTAATTTTCAACTTTTTAATTCTACTCTGTATGTTAATGTGTACCTATATTTTAGTCCCACTTATAAGTGAGAATATACAGCATACACGTTTAAGAGTTATTTCACTTAGGATAATGGCCTGCAGCTGCATCCATATCCATGTTGCTGCATAAGACATGATTTCATTCCTTTCTATGGGTGAGTAGTATTCCATATATATCACATTTTCTTTGTCCCGTTCTCTGTTGATGGACACTTAGGTTGATTCCATATCTTTGCTACTATGAATAGTGCTATGATAAACATACAAATGCAGGTATCTTTGTAATATAATGATTTATTGCGGAGGGGGGGATAGATACACAGAAGTAGGGTTGCTGAATCACTGGTAGTTCCACTTTTAGTTCTTTGAGAAATTTCCACACTGTTTTCCAGAGCAGTTATACTAACTTATATCCCCATCAGTGTAAATGGTGGGTATAACCATCCCATTTTCTCTGCATCCTTGCCAACATCTAATCTTTTTATAGCTTTTAATAGCCATTCTGATGGGTATAAGATCTCATTGTGGTTTTGAGTTGCATTCTTCTGATAATTAGAGATGTTGACCTTTTTTTTTTTTCATATGTTTGTTGGTCACTTGTATATTTCCTTTTGAAAATGTCTGCTCATGTTCTTTGCCCACTTTTTAATGGAGTTATTTTTTTTTTTCTTGTTGAGGTGTATGAGTTCCTTGTAGATTCAGGATATTAGCCTTTTGTCAGATGCATAGATTTCCAATATTTTCTCCTGTTCTGTAGGTTATCTGTTTACTCTGTGGATTGTTTCCTTTGTAGTACAGAAGCTCTTTAGTTAAATTAAGTCCCATTTTACCTATTTTTGGTTTTGTTGCAAATTTGTTTTTGAGGACTTCATCATAAATTCTTTCCATAGGCCAATGTCCAAGAGAGTCCTTCCTATGTTTTGTTCCAGAATTTTTATAATTGAGGTCTTTAATCTACCTTGAGTTGATTTTTCTACATGGCGAGAGGTAGGTGTCTTTCTTTCTTTTGCATATGGCTATTGAATTTTCCCAGCACCATTTATTATGTAGGTGCTCATTTTTCCAGTCTATGTATTCATTGACTATTTCAATGATCTGTTGGTTGTAGGTATGTGGCTTCGTTTCTGGGTTCTCTATTCTGTTTCACTGTGTCTACTTTTATACCAGTGTCATGCTGCTTTGGTTACCATAATCTTGAGGTATAACTTGAAGTCAGGAAATGTGATGCCTGGTGAACACAGATGAAATGATCCTCAAGAATACAGTAGCAAATAGAATCCAATAGCACATCAGAAAGATAGTACACTATGATCCAGTGGGATTTATCCCGGGAATGCAAAAATAATTCAACATATGCAAATTAGTACATGTGATACATCACATAAACAGAATTCAGGACAAAATCCACAGGATCTCAATAGGCAGAGAAAAAGCATTCAGTTAAATTCTGCATCCCTTCCTGAAAAAAATCCTCAACAAACTAGAAATAGAAGGAACACACCTCAACATAATAAAGGTCCTTTATGACAAATCTACAGCCAACACCATATTTAGTGAAGAAAAGATGAAAACATTCCTTCAAAGAACTAGAGAAATACAATGATATTCACTTTCACCACTCTTATTCAACATAGTACTGGAAGCTTTCACCAGAGCAATCAGGTATCTAAATTGGAAAATAACAATTCACAGTATTCCTATTTGCTGATGATATGATCTCATATCTAGAAAACCTTAAAGGCTTCACCAAAAAACTTTTAGATTTGATAAATTGATTCAGTAAAGTTTTACAATACAAAATTAATGTACAGAAATTAGTAGCATTTCTGTACATCAATAACAATCTAGCTGAGGACCAAATCAAAAAGGCAATCCCATTTACAGTAGCTACAAATAATGTATATATACATGTGTTTGTGTTTGTGTGTGTGCGTGTGTGTATATTTAGAGACAGGATATCTCTCTATCACCCAGGCTGGAGTGCAGTGGCATGACCATAACTCACTGCAACCTCAAACTCCTTGACTCAGTGATCCTCTAGCCTCAGCCTGCTGAGTAACTGGGACTTTGGGTGCATGCCACCATGCCCAGCTAATTAAAAAAATTTTTTTTGGAGAGAG
>NW_016107476.1:3045685-3051657 GCF_001604975.1 Cebus imitator
ATATATAAAGCAATCTCATTACTTGGAATACCCACATACATATATTCCAAGTAATGGGATTGCTGGGTCAAATGGTACTTCTGTCTTTAGGTCTTTGAGGAATTGCCACACTGTCTTCCACAATGATTGAACCAATTTACACTCCCACCAACAGTATATAAGCATTCCTTATTCTCCACAACCTCACCAGAATGTGCTATTTTTTGACTTTTTAATCATAGTCATTCTGACTGGTGTGACATGGTATCTCATTGTGTTTTGATTTGCATTTCTCTAATGATCAGTAATGTTGAGCTTATATTCATTTGCTTGTTGACCACATGTATGTCTTCTTTTGAGAAGTGTCTGTTCATGTCTTTCATTGACATTTTCAAAGAACTTCTATTAAAATACCAGTCATTTTTCACAAAAAAATGCTAAAATTCATATGAAAACTCAAGACTCTCATACTTCCTAATTTCTTTTTTTTCCCCCATTTATTTTCAAAACATAAAACAATACAAAACAATAGTTATTAAGATAGCATGTTACTGGCATAAAAGTAGATGTGTAAATTAATGAAATAGAACAAAGAGCCCAGAGATAAACCTTTAAATGATGTTTCAACAGTGTGCCAGGATTACACAGTAGGGAAAGGACAGTCTCATCAATACATTGTATTGAGAAAATAATATTCACAAGAAAAAAATAAAGTTGGACCCTTACATCACATACAAAAATAATTTAAAATGAATTAAATATCTAAATGTTAGAATTAAAACTATAAATTTGTAGAATTGAACATGTGGTAAAATCTTCAGGACATTAACTTTGGGAATGATTTATTGGATATGACACCAAAAGCATAGGCAAAATATTTTTTTAATAGCCAAATAAGAGTGCAACAAAATTAAAAATTTCTGCACAGCAAAGGAAACAATGGACAGAGTGGAAAGACAACTTACATAGGGGAATAAGACACTTGCAAATTACAAATGTGATAAAAGGTTAACAACCAGAATATATAAGGAAGTCCTATATGTCAATAATAACAACAAAACAACCTGATGATTATTTTTAGAGAAGCAAAGGATCGAAATTGTCATTTCTCCAAAGAAAATGTACAAATGGCAATAAGCATATGAAAAGATGCTCGACATCACTCATCATCAGGGAAATGCAAATAAAAAACACAATAAGATATAATCACCTCCTTCCTCAGAAAGGCTACTACCAAAATAACAAAATCTATCAAGTTTTGGTGAAAATGTGGAGAAATTGGAACCATCGTGCCCTTGTGGTGGGAATTATGGAAAATGTTATAGCGGTTCTTCAGAATATAAAAAGTAGAATTAGTATATGATTCAGCAATTCCACTTCTGAGCATTTATCCAAAAGAATGTAAAGCAGGATCACAAAGAGATACACACTCATTTTTATCACTGCATTTTTCACAATAGTAATGTGTCATAAGCAAGCAAAATATCTGTCAACAGATAAATGGATAAATACAAGGTGGTATATACATAAAATAAGGTATTATGTAGCATTTAAAGAGAAGGGAATCCTGTCACACGCTACAACATGGATGAACCTCTAGAACATTATGGTAAGAGAAATAAGCCAGTCATAAAAGGTTAAATCTGTATTATTCTACTTACATGAAATATCTGTAGTAGTAAGAATCATAGAAACAGAAAATTGAAAGGTGATTACCAAGGGTTGAGTAGAGAAACAAAAGAGAATTAGTGTTTAGTGTCTACAGAGTTTCACTTTCTCAAAATAAAAATATTGTAGAGATTTGCTGCACAACAATGTGAATGTATTTAAAATGACTGACCTGTACACTTTAAAATGGTTAAGATGTTAAATTTAATGTTATGGGCTTTTTTTTTTGCCATAATAATAAAAATAAGTACCAGCGATTTCTTAACAGAATAAATGTAAATGCCCAGTCATCATATGAATATAAGTTCAATCTCAGTTATAAAGCACTGCATAATAATAGAATTAGGTTTTTAAATTAACAAAAGCACCTATATATAATTATTAGATATATTTGCTTTTAAAATTATCAAATATTTTTTCTTCATTTTCTTGAGAGATGATAGAGATAGATGAAATTTCTTAATTGCTCATCATTGGTGCAAACTTGCTTAAAGGTATAACAACATGTAACAAAATATCCAAAAATATATATGCCTCTGATTCAGAAATTTAAAATCTCAAATTTATTCTAAGTAGATAATAATAAATTGCATAAAACTTTAGTTACAAAGTTGTTCATTTTAGTAACATTTAGTAAAGTAAAACATTCATAAACTAAATATTTAACAATATGTGCTTGGCTAAATAAGAATGAATAAGAATAAATTTTCTTAATTCAATACCTAATTTTGGAGTAGAAAAATATCAAATGGTATCAAATATGATACCAAATCAGATGCTTGTGTGTGTGTGTGTGTGTGTGTGTGTGTGTGTGTAATGATAATGATGGTGCAATATAGAAAATGACTACGGAGACCAAGAATTGAAACACAGTATAAGGGCTCAGCAGGAAATTACTTTCTTTCCTTAAATAAATATAAGCTGAGATAGATATATGTCAAGTGGTCTGTGAGTAAAGAAGAAAAGAAGGTGAATAATGAGAAAAGGCAACATACATTTTCCTCCTCCTTTTTCCTGAGGATAACGTGCTCATCTCATCAACAATGTTTGCCAGCTGTGATATGCGGCCCATTTGTGCATTATCTCATTTAATCCCAACAATTATGTACTTATGTTTATTATAATTTGCATTTTATAGTTGTGGAAAGTAAGGCAATGGAGTTCACACAGATAATAAGGACAGAGCTGGAATACTAGCTTTCAGAGTGTTTACAGAGGTTGACCAGAGCAGAGGACATGAGATACTTGTGTATCTAAATAAGTTCTGGGAATGATGATTTTGAGTCTTGACCATGAAGGTGAGACTGGCCCATGAACTTCAGGTGATGCATTGGCTTTGAGACAAAGAGAAGCCCTATGTCCTCAGCACTAACAGTGCAGAGAAGAAGAGGGCTTTTAAGGGATTGGCAATGATAAGTCAAAGTCACAGGGAGAGTTTTAAATTTCATATATCATTATTGTCTTTCTATTGCATTATTTTCTGACAATTCAAATATTAAAATATACCTCTAAGTGTGCTAACCAGGAGTGGTGGTATCTGTAGGCAAGGCAGAGAGCAGCATTCAGAAAAAAGAAGGGAATCTATAAAGAGCCAAAAATATTCCCAGAAGTTCTGTAAGCATCAGATTTTGCATACTTTACTTCATTTAATCCTCAAAAATCTGAGAAATCACCACTAAAGAACTTATCCATGTAACCAAAAACCAACTGTACCCTCAAAAATTATTGAAATAAAATTTTAAAAAATATACAAAAAGAAAAATATTAAAAGAAACCTTATGAAATAAGGATTATCAACATCATTGAGAGTTGAGGAGGGTTATTTTCTCTCATAAATGTTAAGTAATTTTCCCAATGCCAAAGTGCTAGTAGATGGCAAAGTCAGGCTCTCTGGAAAAATGAACATCACAATTAACAGCAGAATCCAAATGTCTATCAATCATTGAATGGATAAACAAAATGTGGTAAATCCATATGACATATTATTGTCCAATAAAAAGGAATGAATTGCTAAACATGATTGAACCATGAAAACATCATGGTCAGTGAAAGGAGCCAGTCACAAAAGATCACATACTATATGATTCCATTTATATAAAGAGTCGACAAATCTATAGACACAGAAAGTAGATCCATGGTGGCCACATACTGAGGAAAGTGAGGAATTGAAAGTGCCTGCTAATGATTAGGGAGTTTCTCATTGGTGTGGTGAAAATGTTTTAGGATTCGATATTGGAGATGATTGCTTGACCTTGTAGACATATTTTAACATACTAAAATCTGTTGCATTGTACACTTTAAATAAATTTTATTGTATGTAAATTATACCTGAGTAGTGAAAAATGTATTACAATGAGGTTGTATAGGGTTTGATTATAAATTATTTTCACCTGTTCCAAGTTACCTGTAATATGTTTAATTAGCTTTTAAAAGGAAAAAGAGAAAAGAAAAAAAATAAGACATAAGTCTAAATATACCTATCAAATAGAAAACATCAAGTAGATCTAAATAGAACCAGGAGCACTGGCCACAGACATTTTATAACAAGTTACCAAATTGGTTCCCAGCTAAAACTCTAAAGAAGGGGCTATCACCCCACAGGAAACGAATTTGTGAGCAGCTGCTCTTCATTGTTAGGACAATCTTGAGGTCCTGACCTCTCTGAGATGCAGCGCTAAGTAAAATCTACCAAATCCATACTGGAAAAATATGTTTAATCCCTCCCCTGTAACAGTATCATAGCCAACAGGACACTTCTCCCTGAGAGTCACTTGCCTCACTCCTTTGATTAAATGGAAGACAATCGGATGAGGAAGGTAGGACCTGCTTTTGATTTAGTGAACTGGGCAATAGTGAAGTCGTAGATTCTTGAACATTATTTTGATCTAGCACTGAGAAGCTGTAAGTCCTTGGATAAGTTATCTGACCCCTCAGAACCTCTATTTCTTCACCCGCTAACATGGAGAAGGTTCTTGTTGTCTTGAGAGCTCAGGGACACATTAGCATGCTTAGTACTTAGCACTATGTCAAGGCCCTGAAAAAGTGCTTCATAAATATGGCTGGTACCATTATGAACTGATATCGTTTGACCGTGTCCCCACCCAAATCTCATATTGAAGTGTCACTCCCTTGATTCCCATGTGTTATGGGAGGGGGTGGGAGATAATTGAATTATGGGGGGCAGTTTATCCCATACTGTTCTCATGGGAGTGAATAAGTGTCAAGGGATCTGACGATTTTATAAGGGTTAACACCTTTTGCTTGGTTCTTATTCTCTCTTGCCTATGCCATGTAAGACATGCCTTTTGCCTTCTACCATAATTGCGAGGCTTCCTCAAGCCATATGGAACTGTGAATCCATTAAACCTTTTTCTTTATAAATTATCCAGTCTTGAGTATGTCTTTATCAGCAGAATGAAGACCGACTAATATGTAGACTTTAATCATTCTTCCATTTCTTTGACAAACATGTGTTGGTTGTCAACTCTGTGCCAGGCATGATTCTAAGCACTGGGAATGCAACAAAGAACAAAACAGATAAAAATATGGAGCTTACCTGTTGGTGGGGGAGAAACGTAATTAAGATTAAAAATAATACTGTATATGTAATATATTAGATAGTGATAAGTTGCTGAAGGAATAAAAATAAAAGAGGAAGATTAGTATGAAGTGTCAGTAGAAGATAAGAGCTGACAAGATATGTTGATGGAATAGTTTAATCAGGAGATATTTAAGAGCCAAAGCTCTATGCTAGATTGAATCTGCTACAGGGCTAGAAATAATGGCCTGCCAAATAAGTGGCAAGCGCTTCAGAAATATTAAATATTCTTAGAGTTGTAAGATACCTTAAAGTCTATTATTTATGCCATGTGATTAGTCCTTGACTTTTCTTTGTAACTACTATCTTGGTTTAATCAAATTACAGTCCAGTAAGTGCAAGACAACTAATTCACTGCTTCTTGAGGCCATTTGTTTTATTCTTATACATTTTTCCCTTGTTTCATTATTTAATTTAGACTTGTTATGGATACCTAATATTTGTACATATTTATGGACTACATGTGATGTTTTCATACAGGCATATAATGTATAATTCATTCTTATACAATTCTTGTCATGAATATAACCTCTTTCCCTGTAGCATTAAAAAATTTTTTTAAATGACTAGACTAGGCCCATTTCACCTTTCCAACTACCAAGGACTTTTTGTATTTTTATTCTGCCATCAAGCATAGTCTATATCACACCAATCATTGTGATCTATAACACAGAAGTGAGAAACTTTCAAGAGTTCAGGTGCTTGTAGTCCCAGCTACTCAGGAGGC
>NW_016107476.1:3051823-3053402 GCF_001604975.1 Cebus imitator
AAAAGAAGAGGGTAGTGATGAATACAGAAGACAGTGGCCCGTGAAAATGTCCCTATGGCATTTCTATCTTGGCCATGCAACTCATTATGTTTTGATAAATGAACCAGTTATAAAATCATCTAAGTATACAATCATTTAGCTATAGATTTCTTATTCTTTTTCCTAGGAAGATATTGGGACATTCTAATTTTTCTTGAAATCTAGATCTCTTGTACATTCTTCATTGTGTTCGTCTAATTATTTTTTTAAGAAACAAATAAATTTGACATTTCATAACTTATGCTTTATGAACCTATGCAAGATCTTCATAATTTTCATTTTAAAAGTACAATATTAAAAATATTATTAATAATCCATAATAATTGCTGGCTTTCTAATGATATCACTCTAATGGCACTATAGATTTTATAATTTATTCTCTTTCAAAACTGGAAAATATAAGATGTATACATACATATCCAACCTACTGGCAAATTTTCATAGCTTTCTGATTTTTTTAAAAGTTTTTGATAACTTCATTATATATTATTACTCTACAAGGTAAATTTTTTAATAAAATTGATTTTGAAAATAATTCCCACATTTTCCAATCTGTATATAATTTTAAAATCTGACACCTTGGCCTAGAACACTGGTAGGGAAAAAGGGAGGCTATCTGTCCAGATTTTACTTCACATCAAAGGGATTATATTTGAAAAGAATATAATCAAGCTATAAAAACTGTCCTCTCAACTAGGAACTGTTCTCCTTGAAACACTTCACCAACTTACAGCCTAGAATTTGTCTTTAACAAATATGTTTGTTATTTAATTTTCTTTTTAAAAATGATTCTACTGGATGGGGAAAACTAAATAGCATCCACTGAGGGCCTTTTTCTTTCTGTGATTATAACATCAGCCCACCTCTGCTTATTTTACTTACTGCAAATAAAATTTAGTATGAATTTTTTGTCATTCACCTTTCTTATAAGCCTCCATTTATTATTGATTTAATTGACCTGATACTATTCTTATGGATCACTCTTCTATTTGCCCTCTTTGTCATCTCTTCTACATATACTTTAGGGGCTAAGGGTCTTCTCTGCACAAAAATAATGTATCTTTTCAAAAAGTAAAGCATACAACTTCCTAAGTGATATAATTAGGGAACTTTTTCTCTCCTCTCAAAATCAATTCATAATGCATATTGGCAACTTAAATTTCTTTAAAACAGATGAAGATTTCCTTTTGTAATTTCAGAATAGCCTCAGAAACACATATGCTCTTTAGAAAAACAACATTTTGAGATTCAATATCCATTAAGTACTAATGGCTGATGAAGTTCTTTATGGAAATCAGGCTATGCTATGAAGAAAAAGAAGGAAATGCTCAACAGAGTCTAAAATTGTAGGACATCAGAAAATTGTGTCCTATGTAGTTAAACATATCTCTTTCTGGTGCAATATTCCTTTCTGGAAGCCAGCCACATCACAAACCCTGAGGCACAACAATTTGATCTACACAATCTCACCAGCCACATCAGCTCCAGCCATGTCTTCATCCTGGATCTCTCAGCACTGACCTTCCCTTGTACCCTTTTT
>NW_016107476.1:3053507-3056288 GCF_001604975.1 Cebus imitator
TAAATTAAGAATCTTGAATTTATATCATTTAAATCAGGGAATCTCCCACATAGCATCTAACCAATAATTCACCTCAGATCTGTTTTTTTTGGAAGGTGGAAGGGTTGCAGAAGATAAATAAGAATAGTGCTTCAATTTTACCTGGTTTTAGGGGATTCTCATGCTGCCTTCAAACACCATGCTTGGTTCGAAGTATAGAAGCTGAGCTCTCTTTTTCATCACTGCAACTTCTCAGTTAAATGAGTTAAGATTTATCTTCCTGGTAATAGTATATTTCTGACAGGTTTCAATAGGAGTATGAGAGTAACGGTAGCAAGGAATTTGGTTGACGGCATGAACGTGAATCACTTTTATTTGGAAGTCTTTGGGTGAAGTGATGGCTGATGTGAAAGGGAGCCCTCCACAGAAGTTTGTTTAGTGCCAGGGCCCAGGCAATACAAGGTGCCTTGAAAGTGAGGGCTGGGTAATGGGCGGTAATGACTCAACTCCAACAACATTTCTGTGCAATTAAATAGTGCCCCCAAATTTTGGCCATTTGCTTCACTGTCATTCACTTCTAGCTGAACAGGCTGTTCAAGGGGCTTCCAGCTCCTCTAAGACTCTACTGATCCCTACGTTTTTATTGCTTTTCTTCCATTATACCCATATCTGTTTATCTGTAGGCATTTCTACAAGCCTAAATACAGATTCTCTTAACATTTCCAAATTCTAATCTCTCAAACATAACTTTTGATTCTCTAAGATTACCAGCTTTTAAAATGCAGAGACTAATATTTGAATTTATTTATTCTTCATTTTGGAATGACCAAATAAATGCCCCTGTCTTTGATGATATTCTATCACCAATGTCATCATAAATATGAAAATAAATATTCACATTTCTCAAGTATCTCTATAAGTGTAGGGAAACTATTTCAATTTAAGAAAACAAATTTTCTTTACAGAAAAGGTCAAAGATGAGCTTACTTCATGCAAAATGTCACTCCAGTGCTGTTAGAAATAGACTATATAACACTTTCTGTGGCAGAATGGCTTTTTTATATTTTTTAGAACACTGATTCTCAACCTCTATGCTTATAAGAATCACCTGGGGAGCCTTAAAAACACTGATGCCTAAGTCTCACCCCAGGTTTCTATCTAAGCTGCACTCTAGAGCTTTTAAAACCTCACTTCAGTTCAATTGATTCATTGGCGTTGGGTGAGTCCAAGATTTTTGAGTATTAAAATGCTCTAATGTAAAGCCAACATACAAACCATTGGTTTAATCCCTTTTTACTCAACTTCCTGAAACAATGTAGAAAAAGCACTGTTAATATCATAACCTTTGTAGCCTGTATTTTAAGACAAACTCTATCCTATAGTATAGCTGATTTGATTTGATAACTTCAAACAACAAATTTTCAATGCCTTTTTGAATTTTTTAAAACAAGTATTCATAGAAATGCTTCAGGACATCAGATCTGTCTTAAGAAAAAATAATAATAATTTTTCTCCTTCTACAGAACATAAAAAAGTCAAAAGATAGCTGAGGTAATTCATCCAGATAGTTCTCTAGAATAAATTAATTTATGCCCAGGTAGCAGAAAAATTGCTATAGAATGGACTAATTTACGTCCAAAATAATAATGCCACTGCTAGCTATTATGAAACAACTATTTTAAATATTAACTTCCATCTATTCAAAGAAACTAAGCGGGAAATAATTTTTAGCATTGAAATTTCCATCGCCATAGGACAATCCTAATGCTACACTTCAAAATTGTTCTTCCAACAGTCTCCTATGCATATTCAGTAGCAGGATTGTTTTTTACTTTTCTCCTTGTAGTCATAGATCTTAAAATTATATCTTTGTCTCAGATACATCACTGCTTCAACCTTTCGTCGCCTGGCAACATTTGTATCTACTGGAAACTTTTTAGAATTTCAAATTCTCAACACTGTCTCAGAACTACTAAACTAGAAACCTTGAATCTGGGGTCTAGTAAGCTATGTTTTCCCTCAGAGGCAATGCCACACGTCTACAACCATCTGATCTTTGACAAACCTGACAAAAACAAGCAATAGGAAAAAGATTTCCTGTTTAATAAGCGGTGTTGGGAAAACTGGCTAGCCATGTGCAGGAAGCAGAAACTGGACCCCTTCCTGACACCTTATACTAAAATAAACTCCAGATGGATTACAGACTTAAACATAAGACCTAACACCATAAAAGTCCTAGAAGAAAACCTAGGCAAAACCATTGAGGACATAGGCATAGGCAAGGACTTCATGACTAAAACACCAAAAGCAATGGCAATAAAAGCCAAAATAGACAAATGGGATCTAATTAAACTCCAGAGCTTCTGTACAACAAAAGAAACAATCATTACAGTGAACTGGCAACAAACAGAATGGGAAAAAATGTTTGCAATCTATCCATCTGACAAAGATCTAATATGCAGAATCTACAAAGAGCTAAAACAGATTTAAAAGAAAACAAACAAACTCATGCAAAAGTGGGCTAAGGGTATGAACAGACACTCTTCAAAAGAAGACACATATGAGGCCAAAAAACATATGAAAAAATGATCATCACTTGTCATTAGAGAAATGCAAATCAAAACCACATTGAGATACCATCTCAAGCCAGTTAGAATGGTGATCATCAAAAGATCTGGAGACAGATGCTGGAGAGAATGTGGAGAAATAGGAACACTTTTACACTGTTGGTGGGAGTGTAAATTAGTTCAACCATTGTGGAAGACAGTGTGGCGATTCCTCAAGCATCTAGAAATAGAAATT
>NW_016107476.1:3057548-3071800 GCF_001604975.1 Cebus imitator
GTGACCTGGACGAGATTCGAGACTATTATTCTAAGCAGAATAACTAAGGAATGGAAAACTAAATATCGTATGTTCTCACTGATATGTGGGAGATAAGCTATAAGGACGCAAAGGCATAAGAATGATACAATGGACTTTGGGGACTTTGGGGGAAGAGTGGGAGGGGGCAAGAGATAAAAGACTACAAATATGGTGTAGTGTACACTGCTCGGGTGATGGGTGCACCAAAATCTCACGAATCACCACTGAAGAGCTTACTCATGTAACCCAATACCACCTGTACCCCAATAATTTATGGGAAAAATATATATTTATTTAAAACGAAATATTTTTAAATTTGTGATTTGAATATTTGAGCAACAAATTTTAGAATAAAGATACAAGAAAAAAGTTAGGAAAAATGAATGTCATGATGCATGTAAAGTCTCACAACTGGTAGCTATCAGACTAAAATTACCCCAAAGACAGTATTCTTCATTTTCTTAGACTCAATGTGTGAACATTATCTGGCTCTGTAGATGTTCAATACACCTTATCAATTAATAAATTTAAAGATTAAAAATAAAAATAAAAAATAAGCCCATAATTCGGCTATGTACTAAAGTTTTATAACCACTGATATGTTATAGGCATTTGTATTTATGCTCTGACCCAGAGAAGTTTTTAGCTTGATTAGGCTCTAAGTAATAATTTCTAGATTAGTCTGTCTATTGCTGTCCCTAAACCATGACCAATAGAAGTTTATAAAGAAAATCCCTTTAGAGAGCTTAGCCAGGACCACAAAACCTGCATAATACCTTTAATATACTTTGACTTCCATTATAGTCTTTACTTTGTAAGTAAATAACCAAGGTGACACTTAAGCTTTTGTTTTGTGTTGGTCTTGATATGAATATCTGCATGCAATTCTAAAAATCAATTAAAAATTATCAAGGCAAGAAAGAAGACAGCTTCTTCACAGCCTGCTCTTTTCTGGAAGTTTATGTGTGTTCTCTTTCTGTCAACAACCCTCTACATTTATTATTCCAAATTCATTACCCTTTCTTGCCCCTAGAAATATCTCAATGGAAGCTTAATTCTTAAATCTGGTGAGCAATTGTCCTCCTTCATGCTGCTCACATTTCTCTTTTCCTCATCTTCTGTTTCATGCATCTCACATAACCTCATTTCTCTGTGTGATTTTTCTTATAATTGACCTCCTGTTCATCTTCATGACAAGAAATTTCCCTCATCTTCTCAGGATTCTCTCATATAGACAACCTAAGACATACATGCACAAAATTATTAAACATCTTTATCTTAGTATTAGGAACCTTGCAGCAAACCTTAACTTCTAATGTTTAATTGAAGTAGCTGGGTATGAAATCCTAGGAAAGTAAGGGGTGAGAGACAGAAGGAACTGGGGGGAAAATACAAGAAAGAAAGCCAAGTCAATGTAAGAAAATAGTATTATCAAGCTTATCATAAGAAAAGGTAGCTCCTTAATTAATCACATTGGTCATTCCCTGAGAGGATATATGGAGCTATTGTACCTCAGAAAAATATGTGTGAATGGGATTTATCTAACAGAACCTTCTTGCTTATGGCATCACACTGGTCCTAGCTTGACACACAAAACATTATCTCCCAAAAACTCTTGGTTGTGTTACTTAGCTTCTCCAGGCCACCACTAGGAGAGTAAGATCCCTCATCCATAATGCAGGACATCATCTACACCAAGAAGGGGTGAGGTTTGCAATAGCTTCTGTGGGTTGTAGGACTTGGGTGTTGAGCTGTGCTGACTACTGCTCTCAGACCATGTGGAAGCCCAGTATTACCCTCAAAGGCAGAGAGAGCTGGTAGTGTTAGGAGATGTGTCCATTTAAATGATTGCAAAAGCTCACACCTGTAATCCCAACACTTTGGGAGGCCGAGGTGGGTGGATCACCTGAGGCCAGGAGTTCAAGACCAGCCTGGCCCACAGGCTGAAACCCTATCTCCACTAAAAAACAAACATTAGCTGGGCATGGTGGTGTGGGCCTGTAGTCCCAGCTACTCAGGAGGCTGAGGCAAGAGAATCACTCACTTGAACCCTGGAGGAGGAGGTTGCAGTGAGCCAAGATTGTGCCACTGCACTCCAACCTGGTGACAGAGTGAGACTCCATCTTAAAAAAAAAAAAAAAATGATTGATAATGCTCTTCATTAAGAAGGTGGGCAAATCTTTAAGTGGTTACGGAGAGGCATATAGGTACAAGAGAATGTAGGGGAGTATATAAACTGGGTTAACCAATTGTACTCTCCCACTCTACGTGTACTCTGAAACTGAAGGTGGCGATTCAATCTCTGCCAGTTGAAATCTCCTAAAGTTCTAAATATTTTTATAACTGCTGCTTTTACTGGTCTTGAGGTTGTGATAGCTATTCTTCATATTTTATTTTACCAGAACTTCTGATTTCCATCATCATGAACAAACATTTAGTTTCATATGGGTTTTTTGAATGGTAGGTTGAAATGGAACTTCATTCCCTAGGCGTCTAATGTTTATTTAGCCTTGCCTCTGTTGACCTAGTGTTACAAGAATTGCCCACTTATACTAATCTCTTGGGTAGGAAGCACCAATATATGGCTCAGTGGAATCTCTGGCTGAAAGATGCACTCTCCTCTGCCCCCATTGTGTCATAACATCCCTGCTTTTCATAATAATCTAATTATATTCCATCCCCCAGTCTAGTAACACTTTGTTTACTTTCTCACTGCTATAAGGAGCCCAAAATTCATAAGTGATAGTTGCACCTTCCAATTCAGTTCCATAACATGCAACTATCAGGTTAATATCTCTCTGAGACCTAAGACATTTAATCTGCCACAGCTAAAGATTCCATAAGTGGGTCAGTAAAACTGAAGGTGAAATGGACATATCCTACACTATGTGTACTCTAGATGTTAAATACAAAGGACCGTATGTCACTTGTTGATTTAGTGCATATACTACACTTGAAGACTCTTAATATCCAGGTATTTGATGATTCATAATGCTGCTATCCATATATTTGATGGCTCACGTATTTACTTCAAGTTTAGCTCATTTTGAGAGAGGGCCCTTTAAATGTCTAGTTTGTGCTATAGGTTGCATTGCCAGTTGAGTCAAATGACTCAGATCTGATAATACTAGAGATGTCTGATATGTGATTACTTCTGTGTGAAGTCTCTGGCAAAGCCCAATAGGAAAGTTGCAGAACAGACTCCTAGAGCTCTGAAAATAAGCTGTGGTCTACACAATGAAGAGCTATTCTTCTTTCTTTAAAAAAAAATTTAAAAAAATAAATAAATAAACAGCTCCTGGCATGCTACTGAACCCTAATAAATACTGAGCAACCTGATGCCAGGTACCTAAGAGACCAGAGATACAATAAACCAAGTGCTATCGAGTCCATTGAGTTATAAATTTGAACTGAATTTTAAAAGGGGAAGAAGGGGAAGAGGCTTACAAGCTGGATCCAGAATAAATCGTGTGAAAGATTGTTATGTACTGAATGCTTATGTTCCTGCAAAATTCCTATGTTGAAGCCCTCACTTTAATGTGATATTTGGAGGTGAAGCCTTTGGGAGATAATTAGGGTTAGATAAGGTCATAAGGGTGGGACCCTCATGGAAACACTAGAGAGCTTTCTGTCTCTCCCCAAGTGAACAAAAAGGAGGTCTTATGAGCAAAAGCCAAGAGAAGAGGCATCAGAATGAAACCTACCTCGTAGGCACCTTTTTATTAGATTATCTATCCATTATAACTGTGAGAAATAAATCTATATTGTTTAAGTCTATGGTATTTTGTTATAGCATCCTGAGGTGACTAATACAGAGTCCATTATAACTCAATGGACTTGATAGCACTTGGTTTATTGTATCTCTGATCCCTTAGCCACCTGGCATCGGGCATCAGGTTGCTCAGTATTTATAAGGGTTCAGTAGCCATGCTAGAAGCCATTTTATTTTTACTTATTTTTTTGTAAATAAGAATAGTTCTTCATTGTGTAGAACACATCTTATTCTCTGAGCTCCAGGGGTCTGTTCTGCAACTCTCCTATTGAGCTTTGCCACAGACGCCACACAGAATTATTCACACACCAGACGTCTCCAGCATTATCAGATCTAAGTCATTTGACTCAAGTGGGAGTGCAATCTATAACACAAAACAAACATAAAAACTTAACGGGTACATTAAGCCTAGAATAATAGAAATAAAAGGGATCTTTACAAATTTATCAGTTCACTTATTAGTTATTTTGCAGAGTTCTTAAAGGTTTGCAGAAATTAATAGGAAGAGGGAATTTTTGATGGCCAAAGCTAAGTAATAACTGAATGGTTTTAGCTTAAGGTCGTCTACTAGTGATCTTTACATTAAAGCACCTGGCTGCATTTAAAGGTAGAAAATGTAAATCATAGTCTAGAAAGCTCCAGTTCATAAACCTTGCTACATGGATAAGGACAATATTGACAATTTGATTTAACACATCACCCAATACCTCAAGATTGTTGTCAAGAAAGGTTTTAATGATGTCACAATGCATACAACTTATATGAAATTGAATGTTATCTAACTTAAATGAGACTTTTGTGGAAGAATCGGTAGTTCTTTTCTTTCTAATGAGTATGAGGAGAAAAACAAAAAAGAAAGGAAGGAAGGAAGGAAAATAAATCTGTTCCAGTTAGAAATTTGTCATTAAATAAAAAATTATAGAGGTCTTAGTCTACAGTGCTTCATAAATATTAACTCATTGAAGTTCTTAACAGACTTATAAGGTTTTACTATCATTCTCTTTTTACAGTTGAGAAACTCTGTGACCTTGAACAATTTATTTAATATTTTTATGTGTCAGTTTTCTCATAGGAAGTTGATAACTGCCTATAGTTGTGAAATGAAATATCCTTATTCTTAGGAAATCCAAGCAGGATGTGAACAGTGGGAGATATTTTATTTTCATAGGCAATACTTAGTGACACAATTAAAAAGTCTTAAAATTACACAAATAAGCAAAAATTATCACCAGAGTTTAGCTTTCCATAAGATTTGCAAATGATGTAGGAGGATTAGTGCTCCTGTCATGGCATAATAATTAACTGTTCTTCATGCATAAAAAAATGCTAAAGCTAAATTCATGTTTTGAGCAACTGTCAGTAAACCTAATGTAAAAATGTGTGTGGTTCAAAAAAATAAGTCTTCAAACTACACAGAAAATGAATTTACAGATACTGCAACATATTTACAGCAACAAGAACAAAGCATTTAATCTGAGTTGAACTTGTTAATATCACCACAGAGATCTATTTCTTAGGAAAAAAAAAAAAAAAGCTAAAACCTATTTTCTCCAAAATTCTAACTCTGATCGAAAATCAGCTTACAGAGACAATAACAATAATGTTGAGAAACTATCTCATCTGAGAGACTCGGTGGGAAGGAAAACCATTCTTCTGGCTGTTGGCAGATTGTGTTAAGCAGTGGACCATAATATGGAGCAATAACCTTCTACTGTGCATTAAGTGCACAGCTCAGAAATTGTCATGAACTGAAAATTCCCAGTGAGATCAAGAGATGTCAGTGGGAAACTTAACAAGTAGCACATTTTTTAAATAGACATGTTCCTGTCCTACAGTGTAGAAATGTCAGTGCATTCAGCAAAAGATAATACTTGACCTCCATCTCCATTCGATGTGATGTTTACCACAGGAAGACCCAACTGACATGCTGAATGGCCTTGCAGAAGAACCTAGGCTTTCAAAGATTCCTGTCATGGCACTCTGGATTGTCCCAGGTGAGAAATGGAAATTTTGTGCTCTCAACTACCTATGGTCTGGGACCTTTAACTGATGCTGTTAGTGCCATGCCCCTCTCCCCTTAACATTCACCTCAGCACACTAAAGGTAGCTTATTGCAAGCACTTGCTACTCTCTGCCTGAAGGCTTTGTTTGGAGCTAGCTCAGTCTCTGCAGCGGAGGGGACAAAGTGCCCAAGAGACTGAGTACCTCAAAACGCAGTTTTCAATCAATGATAGGCAAGTTATAGGTCCTTAACAGGGCTCAGCTCCAATTGCTTGAAGTAGAAATTACCTTATAATGTACTATTTATGGCTTCCTCCCTTCCTTGTCTTACCTCCCTATCCCCTAATGAGTTAACAGGGAATAACGTTCAAAGAAAATACTTGACTCAGATTCTACCTTTTGGGGACCCCCACAACACATACCGTCATTGAGGTATTTTTTAAGCCTCAAGGGATAGAAGGAACATCTCTCTGTGCCATCTGGCCTAAAGGTAATCATATATAACTTTTCCTGGTGAATTTTCTTAGTAAACATGAATTATGCCCTTTAAAGAAAAAAGATCTCACAAGATGAGCATTCACCTTAAAAGACATTTGAAAGGAAGAGATTTTGCCTGCTTTGGACTGCTAGCAGAAAGGACTCCACATCTTATTACATGCAAAGTATGTTTACATAAGTGAGCTCACATATTTTAAGAAATATTTTATTCAATTTCTTGACCCTTGAATCTGTACTCTTTGAGTCATTGCTTCACCTAATTCATCAGCAAACTCAAAAAAGACAGGATTTTTGCCAGCTAACATTTTTAAACCTTGAGATAACCTTTGAATGGTTTCCCTTGATTAGTTGGGAGTTGCATCATCAAAAAAAGGGCATGAGTCAAGAAAAAAGGAAGAAATATAGATTTGTGTTACAGAAATAGGGAAGACAACGTTCCCAATGTTTTGTTTCCTTAGGCATTAAGTCATACCTCTTTCTACCATTCATCATTGCCCCTGATGGACCACAAGTCTTCTATATTAGGGTTGATGTTTTGAGGGGAAATTTTCATGGGAAATTCTGTCACAGTTTTTTATTTTATCAACCTGAGAAATATCTTCAGCTTATCTTGGTATCCAGGCAATCCTAAACAAAATTCTGAAACAGAAAAATAAATGCTGTATGTGCTGGAGTCTATGATATTCCTATCCAGTGTCTTTCAAAACTCATGGCCTTCTCATTCAAGTACCGTCTTTCTTTTCTACTGTGCTCTTATTTAGTCCTACTCTTAAGAAATATCTTGACTTCAATTATTTATAAATGTGTTACATTTGGTCTTGTAAGAGGGTTTCAGTTCTTCTTAATTATGAAATAGAAACTTTTACTTCTCATTAATGATATTTTGGACCAAAGCGTGGAAGTGAGTAATGGTTGTGGGGGTGGGTAATTTTCTACTTAGAAAATATTAACTCACAATGATCTCTTTATCAACTCTCACTAGAGTTTTCCATAGCCATTTCTCTACAGAAGTTATATATTTAATGGAATTTTAGTAATAACATTCCTTCTGTAATTTTGGTTCGAAATATCACCATTATTTAACTATGTGGGAAACAGTACATATTTATTGAATCACTAGAAATGAAAAGTACAGCAAGGATTTTAATTTCCTTAACATTTACCATCTGATTTTTCGTAGCCTTTTTAAAACTAATTTGACTTAGGAGTTCATATGTTCATTTTTTTAACAGTAAAAAGCATCATCAGTGTTAAGTCTTCAAGGTCTTTTAGGGGAAAGAGCAAAATGGGGTCAGTAAGTCTGCAGGAAAATTAGGAAAACCTAGCAAAAGATATCCACCCCACGCTATTATATTGAAAATCTAGAGAACTACATTGGGCTCATTTCTATCTTATGAGGCCTGATGCTAACTTATTTTCAACATAGTTTAAAGGAAAATTTTTGAAGGCTGAAGTATAATGTAGCAATGGAAAAGATTTGTTCTCTACATTGCCATTCTATAGCATGTATGATTGTTTCTTGATATGTTTTCTTATGTATTATAAGAAAATAGTATACTTTTTAATTGATTGTTTCCCTATTTTATATTTTATTAAGTTTTAATTAAAATGATAATTACAATATATTTTTATTAAGTAACCATAAATGACACAAACAGAGAAAACACATCCCATGCTCATGTATGGGAAGTATCAATAATGTGAAAATGACGATACTTCCCAAAGCAATCTAGAGATTCAATGCAATTCTCATCAAAATACCAAAATTATTTTTCACAGAACTAGAAAAAAACAATTCTAAAATTAACATGGAACTAAAATAGAGCCCAAATAACCAAAGCAATCCTAAGCAGAAAGGAAAAATCGCAAAAAGAACAAATCTGGAAGCATCACATTACCAGACTTCAAATTATACTACAAGGATATAGCTACAAAACAACATGGCAATGATATAAAAATAGACATTTAGACCAATGGAACGGAATTGAGAACCCTGAAATAAACCCAAATACTTACAGCCAACTGGTCTTTGGTAAACCATACAAAGACACAAACTGGGGAAAGGACACTGTATTCAATAAATTGTGCTGGTAAAACTGGCAAGCCACATGTAGAAGAGCAAAACTGGACCCCTATCTCTCACTTTACACAAAAATCAACTCAAGATGGATCAGTGACCTAAATCTAAGACCTGAAACCATAAAAACTCTAGAAGATAACCTTGGAAAAACTCTTCTGGACATTGGCCTAGCCAAAGAATTCATGAATAAACCCTCAAAAGCAAATGCAACAAAAATAAAACTAAGTAAATGGGACCTGAATAAATGAAAAGGCTTCTGCATGACAAAAGAAATAACAATCAGGATAAACAGACAACCTACAGAATGGGAGAAAATATTTGCAAACTACACATCTAACAAAGGACTAGTATCCAGAATTTACAAGAAACTCAAATCAGCAAGAAAAGAAAGAGTCCCATCAAAAAGTGATTGTAAATGATATAAATGAACGTTTCTCAAAGAAGATATACAATTACAAATGGCCAACAAACATAGGAAAAAATACACAACATCACTAATCAGCAGAGAAAGGCAAATTAAAACCACAATGAAATACCACCTTACTCCTGCCAGGATGGCCATAATTAAAAGTCTAAAAACAATAGTTGATGATGTGGATGCGGTGAAAAGCAAACCTTTTATACTGCTGATAGGAATACAAATTAGTACAACCTATCTGGCCAACAGTATGGAGATTACTTAAAAAACTATAAGTAGATCTACCATTCAACCCAGCAATCCCACTACTTAGTATGTACCCAAAGGAAAAGAAGTCATTATATAAAAAATACACATGCATACTCATGTTTATAGCAGCACAATTTGCAATCGCAAAGATACGGAACCAACCTAAGTACCCATTGACCAACGAGTAGATAAAGAAAACTTGAGATATAGTATTCTATGGTGTGTGTGTGTGTGTGTGTGTGTGTATAAAATATATATATTACATTTTATAAATAATGTATATATTATATATATGGAGCTAAAGTAACTCAGGAATGAAAAACAAAATATGTTCTCATTTATAAGTGGAAGCTAAACTATGGGAACCCAAAGACATAACAAGTGACATAAGGGACTTTGGAGACTTGGTGGAGGAGGTTGGAGGGGGGTGAGGGATAAAAGACTATACCTTGGGTACAGTGTACACTGCTTGAGTACTAAAATCTTAGAATTCACTAGTATAGATTCCATACATGCAACCAAAACCACTTGTACCCCAAAAGCTACTGAAATTTTTAAAAAGTGATTAATAAAGAAAAAAGAGGATTTGCCCTCAAGGAATTTAAAATCAAGTAGAGACATATTTTTATTATTTATTATTTATTATTATTTTATAATCAGGGTGATCAGATCAGGGTAACTGGCATATCTATTATCTCAAACATGCATTATTTCTTTGTGTTGGGAATGTTCAGTATCCTCCTTCTAGCTATTTGAAACTATATAATACATTATTGTTTAAACTATCATTGTCGTCCTTTGGTGCTATAGAACCCCAGAACTTATTCCTTCATCTAGTTGTAATTTTGTTTTTTGTTTAAGGAATACATTATACTTTTTAAATAATGCTAGTCATAGTCCTATTATGTTAAATAATGTACCCAGCTGCTTTGCATTTAAAAATAAGACATGGTGTCATCAGTTAGTTCAAGATTTCCATTATTCTCATTGAATGGAAAAAAAAAAAAAAAACTAAAATTCTCTCTTAAAAAAGTAATCCATAATGTTGCCTTTGAACACAGCAGGGTGACGACATGATAGAATTGCTAAACATAAGAAACACAGGTGGCAAATGACAAATAATAAAATCACAAAAAGTCATAACTGAAAGACAAACCATAGATAAAGTACTTTCCAATGTCTTCCCCTTTTTTTTACTTGATTTTTTTTCACTTTTATTTTAGGTTCAGGGATACATGTGCAGGTGAAGTAGTATTTGGTTTTCTGTTCCTATGTTAGTTTGCTTAGGATCATGGCCTCCAGCTCTATCAGGTTGCTGTGGAGGATATAATCTCATTCTTTTTTAATGGCTGTGTAGCATTCCATGGTGTATATGTACCACATTTTCTTTTTCCAATCTACCATTGATGGGGATATAGGTTGATTTCTTGTCTTTGCTGTTATGAATAATACTGCAATAAACAAATGTATACAAATGTCTTTATGGTAAAAACAAATTATATTTCTTTGTGTATATACTTAATGATGGAATTTCAGAGACAAATTGTAATTCTGTATTAAGTTCATTGAGAAATTGCCAAAATGCTTTCCACAATGGCTGAACTAATTTGATTTCCACCAGGAGAGTATAATTGTTGGCTTTCCTCCACATCAGCAACATTTGTTATTCTCTTAATTTTTAGTAATAGCCATTCTGACAAGTGTGACATAGTATATCATTGTGGTTTTGATTCACATTTCTCTAAGATTGGTGATGTTGAGCATTTCATCATATGCATGTTGGTCACATGTATGTCTTCCTTTGAAAAATGTCTGTTAACGTCCTTTGCCCACATTTTAATGGGGTTGTTTGTTTTTTGCTTGCAAATTTGTTTATGTTCCTTATAGATTCTGGATATTGGATATTTGTTTGATAGTAGTTTGCAAATATTTTCTCCCTTTCTGTAAGTTATCTGTTTACTGATAGTTTCTTCAATTAGTTCCCATTTGTCCATTTTTTGTTTTCCTTGAAACTGCTTTTGCCATCTTCATCATAAAATCTTTGCCTGGTCTTATGTCTAGAATGGTATTTCATAGATTATCTTACAGGGCTTTTATAGCTTTAGGTTTTATAATTAAGTCTTTAGTCCATGTTTTCTGTTAATGTCCCCTTTGTCATTTCTGATTCTGTTTATTTCAATCTTCTTTCTGTCTCGTTTTTTTTATTAGTCTAACCATTGGGACATTTAGGCTGTTGCACTAAAGCTTAGTATTTATATGTATGGATTTGATCCCGTCATCATGTTGTTAGCTGGTTATTTTGCAGACCTGTTTGTGTGGTTGCTTTAGAGTGTCACTGGTCTATATATTTAAGTGTGATTTTGTAGTGGCTGGTAATAATCTTTCCTTTGCATATTTAATACTCTCTCTTCAGGACCTCTTGTAAGGCAGGTCTGGTGGTTACAAATTCCCTTACCATTTGCTTGTCAGAAAAGGCTCTTATTTCTTCTTTGCTTATGAAGCATAGTTTGGCTAAATATGAAATTCTTGGTTGAAAATTCTTTTCTTTAAGAATACTGAGGCCAGGCATGGTGGCTCATACCTATAATCCTGGCACCTTGTGAGGCCAAGGTGATTGGATCACCTGAGGTCAGGAGTTTGAGACCAGTCTGACCAACATGGTAAAACCCATCTCTGCTAAAAATACAAAAATTAGCCAAGTCTGGTGGCATACACCTGTAATTCCAGCTATTCAGGAGGCTGACACAGGAAAATCCCTTAAGCCCAGGAGGCAGAGGTTGCAGTGAGCTGAGATTATGCCACTGCACTCCAGCCTGGGCAAAAATGGAATACTGAATTCCTTTTTTGGAATTTAGTATTCCTACAAAAAAAGGCCATAATCTCTTCTGGATTGTATGGTCTCTACTGAACGGTCTGCTGCTAGCCTGATGGGGTTCCCTTTGAAGGCAAAAAGCTCCTTTTTTCTAGCTGCTCAATTTTTTTCTTTTTTTTTTACAGTGGAGAATCTGATGACTGTGTCTCAGGGATTGTTTTCTTGTGTAGTATTTTGGAGGAAATCTCTTCAAGTCCTAAATTTAAATGTTGGCCTCTCTATCTAGGTTGGGAAAATTTTTATGGATAATATCCTGAAATATGTTTTCCAAGTTGCTTGTTTTCTCTCAGTTTATTTCAGGAACACCAATGAGTCATAGATTTTGTCTCCTTACTAATCCTATATTTCTCAGAGGTTTTGTTTATTCTTCTTTGTTTTTTAATTTATTTTTGTCTGACTGATTTATTTTGGAAAGCCAGCCTTCAAGCACTGAAATTCTTTCATCAACTTAGTCAATTCTGCAATTCTGCTGTTATTACATGCAATTTGATTCTGAAATTCTTGAAGTGAGTCTTTTAGCTTCGTCAGATCAGTTTGGTACTTTATTAAAATGGCCATTTTTGTCTTTCATCTCCAATATCATTTTATTTTATGTTTTAGAATCCTTGGATTGGGTTTCAACTTTCTCCTAAAGCTCCATGATCTTCATTCCTGTCTATACTCTGAATTTTATTTCTGTCATTTTAGTTATTTCACACTGGCTAAGAACCATTGCTAGAGACGTAATCTGGTGGTTTGGAAGTACGAAGACACTCTGTCTTTTTGAGTTACCAGAGTTCTTGCACTAGTGCTTTCTCATCTCTGTGGACTGATGTTCCATCCATTTTTGAAGTTGCTGTCCTTTGGATTAGCTTTTTTAAAGTCCTCTTTGATATTCTTGGAAGTTCAATTGGCTTCCTTTCTGGTTAATTGTATTGAGCCAAGGCTAAGCTTAGGTCTCCTGAGCTATGTGCTCTGACTCTTGGTGGGGGGGCAGTGTCATGCCCTGGTATTTGTTCTCTTGCCTGTATAGCTTAGAAACCTGCAGTTCCAGAGAGGCTGAGCTGTTCCCAGGCTGCTGTTCACAACACTCCAGTGGGTGGTGCCAGCCAAAGACCTTCATCTGGTGGTGGCAATGGGATCCAGGCTCATTCGCACATGCCAGCAGCAGTAACATGGTGGGCTGCATGCTCTCAGCTGAGAGAGGGTGCTGGTGGGCAGAATGGCACCAGTCTTCATTTGGGTATTCATAGCAGCCATCTTGACTTTTGAACTGAGTGATGTGTGGCCCAGAGATAGGTGAAGTAATCCTGATTATCATCAAAAAGTTGCTTGACAATATATTAGCATTGGGGAATATTCAGTTTTAAAACCATAAAGCAACATTTGTGCTCTTAAAATTCTCTGTGGAGTTATTTTACAATTGGCACTTTCCTGCTCCCAGATTCACAAAAAACTCAAATATCTTACCCAGCACCCAGATCACACACTTTTTTGAAAATCCAGCATACACACACAAATGGAGAAGCAAACTGCAAGTTGTGTTTGAGACCTGCTACCTGCCTTTCTCTCATTTAACTTATTTGAACACTTGTACAGGGAAGCCAGGCCTTTTTGATTGCTCTATTCTGAAAACAACAACAACAACAAAACCAACTAGGCTGGAGAGGCAACTGCCTCTACAAATAGTCATCACTCTGAGTGGGGTATTTCTAGAGCGTATTGTAGTTGCAACACTCTGTGCTGGTGAGCATGACAGTGTTATGCTTAGTTGTAGCAAATAAAGCAAAATAATGATAGAAAAACTTCAAAAGGTTGCTAAGACATTTCCCTCACCACTACAAGAAGACAGGCTGTGCCATGAAAATTTAGCTGATGGGCCTTATAAAACATTTCATTAGAGGCCAAGTTGGTAGCTAATAGAACTCAGTTCCTCCAACATAGTGTGTCACCTTAAGGGACCAGCAGCACAAGTGATTACACCAAGACATGAGGAGGAGCAAGAGAAGAGGCAGATATCATTTGCAAAGGCTCCTACTAGAAAGGCCCTAGTTTTTTAAGCAATGATACCTGACTGACTTCCTCTGTGTACTTTGCAAGGAATGACATGAGGAATGGCGCTTCAAGGTGACATAATCCACAGAATATACACTGCCCACAGCACTAAATTGCTGTTAAGAACCAACATTTCTAATTACCATAGAAGGAAAATGCCAGAGCCTTTTCTTTTTCTGAGCATTATTAGTGCGAGCCAGAAAAATCACTGATAGCCAGTCAGAACACTGTGTTCTTTGCTCTCTGGGCACTTCTTAATTATGAATAATAATTCCATTAATTATGCACTTGAAACAGGTAAATTATC
>NW_016107476.1:3071985-3106617 GCF_001604975.1 Cebus imitator
ACCTTTTTAGGTTTACTTTCAGCCTTCTGACTTGCCAGACTTACCCCTTGGGTTATCACTAGGGCATGCTGCAGACTGACAGTGAGCATTTCCTCTCTTTTCCAAAGCTTGCAAAGGACAGGCACTTCCTTTGCAACTGTAAAGGGTTTCTGACTTTCATGTTTCATTCTAGCTACCAACTGGTACACCTTGGTCTACTTAGATGTCCTGATTCTGCAAGCAAGACTCCCACAATCATAAAGTTACCCTCAATTGGCTGACAAGTGAAAGTAGCTATTAAATGTACACATAGGGGCTTCCTAGCCCTCATATTTACTTTTTCCTCCCTCCCTCCCTCCTTCCTTCCTTCCCTCCTTCCTTCCCTCTTTTCCTTCTCTCCTTTCCTTCCCTCCTTTCCTTCCTTCTAGCTTTTTTTGACACACTAATGCGTAACACAATGTGTAACACATCTAGCTCCCAGTTTTTGCTGTGTTGCGCTGGAAAGCAGGTTATCTTTCTGGGGATGTCACTAATGAGGCAAAACCCAGAAAAATGGTAATTCAATCCATATTTTTAAATTAATGTAGCATTTCTTCTTCTCAATTTTATTTGTATTATCCTTTACCAATAGGAATTGTCTTCCTTCTTTCATTAAAAAAAAATAGACAAATTGATTGATTTCAAAACCAGAGCCAGATCCATCAGCAAAAGCAAGTGATACAAAAGCTCTATATATTTACATAAAGTGAGGCGGAAAACATAAACTTCTCGATAATTAGTCATTCTATTAATTTACTATGATCCTCTTTGGCAGCAGGTGCTATGCTAGGCTTTGAATTCTGTGTTGGGGGGTAGTGAGATGACAATGAAAATATATAAATAGCCAGGCAAGTTGGCTCACACCTGTAATCTCAGCACTTTGGAAGTCTGAGGTGGACAGATCGCTTGAGACCAGGAGTTTAAGACAAGCCTGGCCAACATAGGAAAACCCACTCTCTACTAAAAGTACAAAAATTAGCCAAGCATGGAGGCACATGCTTGTAATCCCAGCTCCTTGGGAGGCTGAGGCATGTGAATCACTTGATGCCATGAGGCAGAGATTGCAGTGCACCAAGACCATGCCACTACACTTCATCCAGGCTGAGAGTGAGACTCTGTCTCAAAAAATAAAAATAAAAATAATAAAATATATAAATAAGAATAAAAGTATTCTTTGTCAGGGAATCCACACTTTCCTTTATCAAAATGAAACTGAAATGCAACACAGAATCTGGCCAAGTTCCACAATGATTCCTACGCCACGTGTACTAAATTGGCTCTTCTGAGCAGTTGAGCATCCTGGGTGTCCAGATGTTTGGCTATATAGGAGTGGTTGTTGAGTATATAATGAAGCACCACAAAAAAATATCACACTTGCACAATTTAAAGAAAAGCTATGAATACAAAATTGAATACACAATCAGTTATGGAAGCCAGGGATATGTGCAGTTTAGATCTCATTTCAAAACAAAACTCACTCTTCAGCTTTAAGGGGTGCAATTGGCTGACAGCTTCCAGCTGCGTGACCTTCAAGATCTATTACAGTTTGCCACCTGATGCCATGCTCTTCTAGGACAGTCTTCGGTCGATGACTGTGCAACATGGGGTTACTAAGGCCTGGAACTTCTACCCAAAGCATGGGTACTCTAACAAGCAATCTAGCTCTTCAGCTCCTTTCTGGGTAGGCTGAAACTTTATCAGATCCGTATTTTGAACTAAGCCATCTCTACCCAATCCTGGTCCCTCCCCCATTGTATCTTTCTCAAGCATCATCCCACAATGAACTTCTTGTACTGGCAAAAATTATTTGATTGGCCAAGCTTTGGTCAGGATTCTGAAACTTCTGCCAAGCCCATCTCAGCATTTCCCTATAAAATTCCGTTTTAAGGGTGATTCCTGCTAAGTCCAGAACCCCTATTGTTGATCCCTGATATCTGATCAAGTTCGTCTTTTTCCACTATCCCCCAAGTGATGTCTTACTACTCTGGCCTGTCTTCTTCAACAAGGATCCTGTTAGATCAGTTTACGTAGAATATCTTTTACCCCTGATGTCTCTTTATTGAGTTAAGAAAATCGGTTTTTGAGTAGAGGAAGATAAACTTTTTAAGATTAGAGTCAGAAAACTGGCATGGGAAGAAATAAGAACTAGCCACCGAACGGCCTCCAGTGTGAATGGCACAGTGCAATTAGAGTTTGGCTTTCACTTTCAGGGAAAAGCCACTACTCAGAAATGCAGTGTAGGCAAAAATTGGGTCATCAAATGTCCTCCTTTTACTGAAAGTGTTCCAGAAGAATTTTTTTTTTTTAGACTGTAACCCTGATTCTTCAGTTTCTAACCAGACTCAGCTGAAATTGTTTAAGAAAGGAAATAATAAACATTTTCAGCTATATTACAGTAGCTTAGCTCAGAGATAACAAAAGTCCAGATATATACTCATCTATACATAGGAATACACGTTTACTCAAATTCTATTTATCTTAAGCAAGCATTAGAAGTATACTTACTTCTTCATTCTCAGAACACTAGTGCAAGAGTGCCACAAATCTCTTTATTTACATTGTTTTTCAACTCTACACTGCAAAATCATAAGTAGCTAAAATAGTCCTATCTAAAGAATAGGAGATTTTCACTCCTAAATTCAGAGTGTGTACTGATATAATCATAGTAACTTTCATCCTTTCCTTGGACACTAACACACAGAAATAAAGAATTTCTCTCTGCCCTTTTTGATTACGTAGCTGTTGACTCTGATAGACTTATTTCTTAAGATACTCACTCAGCCCAAAATGTCTCCCATTCTGTGCCCTAAGGAAGGCATATAGATAATTTAGCTGTTAACAAAAATGAGGATATTTGCTCTTATCATCCTCATCATTATCATAACCATCATCACCCATTATCCATATAAAATAGCATGTATAGCATATAACACATTTAAAGAGCAATGAAGGAACAATACAATTGTTAGCCAATATGATATCTTTGTATAGTTAGAGGAAGCTCTGCTTCAGTTTGTGAATCAAATTCATCTGTCCAATGTGCCTCATTCTGGGACACAGGCTGAAGGGGCCCTAGCTACCTAGGGCATATTCTTATTGTGGCAGATATCTAAATTGCCCCCAAAGGGTGAGTGTAAACACAATGCCTCTTGACCTAGGTTTGAAACTGGCACACTGTCACTTCAACCCACTTTGTACTGCCAAAGCAACTCACATCGTCAACTCCAGAATTAATGGGATGGAAATAAATAGATACACTCCTCTCAAGAAGATGGGGGTGAGAGATAAATACTTGCTGAACAATAATGTAATTTATGACAGTCATACTTTTGATAGTTTTACTTATTTAAAAATATTAGACACCTGTCTGATAATTCCAATATTCTTTGTGAACTTGATATCATAGTTTAATGTTTTTGTCAACATTAATTTATGCTACCTTATTTTTCTGTATATGTGTGTGTTATTGTAATATCATATGCTACAGAGCTTTAAGTGGAGCAATTTTTGGAATTTAAAGTATAATTTTTCAGATAGAATTTTCTTTACTTCTGCCAAGTAATTAACAATGTGTTCAGCTACAGAGGTTGTATGAATTCAAGCTCCCATAGGTTTTGAAGAAAGAGTGAATTTGTCAGGAAAGACGTAGCAGTCAAATTGGCAAAGGGGCCAAATATTCTCCTGAGAAAAGATATGTATAGTGTCTCACTTCTTTCCCTCTCGGGGTTCTGCACTCTTGAAAAACCGTTTATAAATGAACTGGTTCAGAGAACAGTAGGAAGGAATTTGAAGTGATAATTAAGGCTTAAATCAGGCCTTAAACTAATAGGATGTATCATTCCAGGAAGGTTAACTGCCTAATCACCAACCCTCAAATCTTAGTTGCTTAATATGACACAAATCTAGCACAGGCTCATTAAATTGTTCCATGTGTGTTTGGTGGATGGTCTTACATGGAGAGATTTAAAACCCAGACTCTTCCTTCTTATAACACTACTAACATATAAAGCCTCAGGTTCTCCTACTGGCTTTTCATCTACTAGCTACCAAAAAAAAAAAGTGGATAATTCAAGAGCACAAGACCCTGAATAACCTTGACTGATATAGCTCTCCCCACTATCACTTGCAATTCTCAGATTAAATGTACCTAGAATGCAATATCCTAAAATAAGGAGAAATGGGAACAACCCAGGCTGTTTCCTAATTCCTGCTAGAACAGGACTATCTGCAATACTTGATCTCAGGAAGCCAAGTTATCTTTGTGCTATAAAACCCAGAGTGGAGTGCTTTTTGGGGTCCCTCAGCTGTGGCACAAAGTGGAATATGCACAGAAAAACTTCATTTGCCCTGGGAAGCTTTCCTGTGCCTTTGGGGACTGGTTCACTGTGGATCCTATGCCCTTGTTTATTCTTCCTGCCTATTTGTGTAAAATAAATTTGCTTTCTCTCACTCATGCAAGTGTTGTGTCTCACTGGACTCATACTCTGACAACTGGATTTGTGCAAAACCTCTGCTAGCTGAGTTTGTGCAAAGCTTCTTGCCAGATCTAGGAACATGTGCAGAAATTGATGAGGCATTTAAAGTCCTTCCCTGGCATTGGTAACCTGTGTATAGTGTTCCCCTTTCAAGGACTGGTACTGGTGTACAGTATTCTATATCACAAAGCATCGTTCAGGAGATATATTTATGGGTTAGATCTGGAAGTGGTTTGTATCACTTCTATCTCTGTGTCCTCATCTGCTACAAGAAGTATCAGGAAAGGTGTTCGTGAAGAAAAGGAGGCATGCACAGGGGCTCACTCCTGTGATCCCAGCAACCTGGGTGGTGGAGACAGAAGTATCGCTGGAGCCCTGCAGTTTGGGACCAGACTGGGCAGCATAGCAAGACCTTGTCTCTACAAATAATAAACAAATTAGCCAGGCATGGCAGCGTATGTCTGTTGTACCAGTTACTTGTGAAGCTGAGATGGGAGAATCACTTGAGCCAAGGCAGTCAACATTATAGTGATCTGTGACTGCGCCACCGCACTCCAGCCTTGGAATCAGAGTGAGACTCTCTCAAGAAGAAAAAAAAAGAAAAAATAAAAGGAAATGGGCTTGCTAAATAGAAAACCAGTGTCTGTGACACAAGGAGGGCTAAGAAAAGCAGGCTGAACCTGAAAGCTTCGTGTGGCTAAATAACTCAAACACCATGATATGGTTTTGGGATTAGTGGCTATACAAACAAACCCCTCCCAGCTTATAATGGATTAACTTATATTTTGACTGCATGATGATGAAAAGTAATACACATTCAATACTTTGAATTTTGATGTTTTCTTGGATTAACAACATGTGGTATTATACCCACTTACTAGGTTGAGCAGCAGCAACAAGCTGTGGCACCCAGCCAGCCACACAACCAAAAACTGACAATCTACAGTATACTGTGTTGCCAGATGATTTTGTCCAACTATAGGCTGATGTAAGTACTCTGAGCATGTTTAGGTCAGGCTACACTAAGCTGTGATAAATATGATGTATGGTAAGTTAGGTATATTAAGTTTTCAACTTACCATATTTTCTACTTGGGATAAGTTTATTGAGAAGTAACACATGGTAAGTAAAGGAGCATGTGTGTATTAATAGTAAAATGATGGGTTAGAATGTTGTGAGACTATAATGGTGTGCTCTAGCCACAGCTGACTATAACAGTGAGAGAAAATAGATCATTTTATCTCCACATTCTCCCATTCCCTTCCCACCTCTTACCTCCAAAATCATCACCACAGCAATAGGAACCCAAAAAAGCAAAAACAAAAGCAGAAAACTTGAGCAGCTACAACTCAACCAGGAGAGGTACTACTGTATTACAGGATTGATATGTCGCTATTGAAACCACTTGGTTTTTAACAATGACACCGTAAGGTTGAAATAGCATTAGTCAAAACTGGTACTGTGGGTTCTGCTTACCTGAATGACCTTGGCAGGGCAATGGAGATTTGAGAACTGTCTCCTAGATTTCTAGCGACAGACATTAGTCTCTGGCTTCACAATATGCTACTTGGAACCTGCTTCCAATGGTGGATGCAGAATTACTCAACTTCTAGTCATATTTCAACTCTAGACTGAAGTAATTTCTATAGAATACAATATTCCAGTAAGTATTCTCCCATCCAACTACCAGGAGTAGGATGATCCTGGTGACGTGCCTGTGAGAGGAGGGCTGGATAGTGTTGCAGTGCTAATAGGGGAACTTATAGAAATGCTGAATTGATTATTAAAACTATTGTTACCATATTTGCACCGTTAGCATGTGAAATAGGCTTTTTTCTGTTACAGTTGGAATTAGGAAACTTACGCTGCTACCTGTTATGGAGAGAACAAAATTTATTATCAAAAAGTATAACCCAAATTGTAGTGCCAGGGTAATGTAGTTGTACACTTCTGCAGTTTGCATGTCTGCTTGGCAGGACTGGGATTTCAACATAACTTATGAATCCTCTGAAGTAGCACATCGACATCTACAGGGACTCACTTTCCTTCACTCAGAAAGAAATTGACCTTGAACACTACCATCAGCTGCCAAAGTAATAATCCCATTTCCTGTCAAAACAAGCCATCTATTTGCTCCAAAAATATCTGTTGTATAAAAGCAAAAAATGCAAAATAAATATCCTGAATCAAGAATGCTTGAGTTTACAAATTGCATGGTTTGTACTCTGTGTGTTGGAGGTATTATTTCAGCTCAGTCATTCTTGTTTTGATTGTTCCACTAGGCTGCCAGGGCAAAATAGTAGAACAGTGAGGAGCCAGTGGTCTTCTGGGAAAAATATAGCCAAAATGACTTTTCATTTGTTTATCTTGCTTTCCCTTATCCATGATTTTTCTACTTGTATTTTTTTCACAGCTTCATAGGATATTCTATCTGTTCTTAGTGTGCCTAAGGAAGAACCTGACCTAAAGTGGGGTTTTCAACTCTGATGCTCTTGTTATAGGTTGCACATTCTGCAAACTGTATCAGGTTGTAAATCTTTTGACTTTTGAGCATGAAGATCTCTATCCCCATAGCACTAAACCATGCTGCTCACAAAACCACAGATGCTCAAGAGCTGACACAGTGACACTGTTGTATTATGATGCATTGTTCCTTGTCTCTGAGCTCTGAGGATTGTTGACATTAGCGGACATTGTATGTTGGGTAGTACTAGGAATTGGGATCTAGATATTGAGCTCTAGACATCCTGTATTGCACTTTGGAAGTATTCTAGGGCAAAGAAAGGAACTAGGTGAATACATAGCAAATCAAGGGAGATTCACATCTTACATTTTCAGGATGAGGTATCAGTTGGGGCTATATTTAAATGCAGGATTTTGAAGATACATAGGAAGAGGCCTACCATGTTTATACTCAGGAAGCAGCCATGAAAGTAAACCAAGTGCATGGGGTCCATCACTGAATTCTTAAGAAGAAGGGGCAGGAAGGTCCTTGCATTTATCCACTCAAGGAACTAGCCTGAGAATAGGTAAGTAAAAGGCATACAGGTTGAATTCCCCTTTTTACCTTGAGTTTATATGAATCCTTACGTGTTAGGTGAGCATCTTAAAGACAGCAGATGTTTGGTTTGTGATTTTTGTGTAATCCATTCTGACAATCTATATCTTCTAAGCGGAGTATTCGGTGCATTTATGTTGAATGTTAATATTGAGATATAAAGTACTGTCCCATTTATCATGTTAATTGTTACCTAGATACTTTTTTTCATTGTGTTATTGTTTTGTAGTCCTTTGAATTTTATGTTTTTAAGAGGTTCTATTTTGGTGCACATTGAGTTTTTGTTTCAAGATTTAGAACTCCTTTTAGCATTTCTTGTAGGGTTTGTCTGGTTATAACAAATTCCCTCAGCATTTGTTTGTTGGAAAATGACTTTCTTTCTCCCTCATTTATGAAACTTAGTTTTTGGCTGGGCACAGTGGCTCATGCCTGTAATCCCAGCACTTTGGGAGGCCAAAGCAGGTAGATCACTTGAGGTCAGGAGTTTGAGATCAGCCTGACCAACATAGTGAAACCCATCTCTACTAAAAGTACAAAGATCAGCTGGGCATGGTGGCATGCACCTGTGGTCCCAGCTACTCAGGAGGCTGAGGCATGAGAATCACTTAAACCTAGAAGGTAGAGGCTGCAGTGAGACAAGATTGCACCACTGCAAAAGAAACTTAGTTTTTCTGGTTACAGAATTCTTGGCTAAGTGTTATTCTGTTTAAGGAAGCTAAAGATAAGACCCCATTCCCTTATGACATGTAAGGTTTTTTGCTAAGAAGTGTGCTGTTACTCTGGTAGGTTTTCTTGTATAGGTTACCTGATGCTTTTGTTGTACTGCTCTTAGAATTATTACTTTGTGTTGACTTTAGATAGCCTGATGACTGTATGCCTTGGTGATGACCATTTTCCAGCAAATCTCCTTGTAGTTCTTTGAGCTTTTGTATTTGGATATCTAAATCTCTAGCAAGGCCAGGGAAATTGTTCTCAATTATTTCCTCAAATAAATTTTCTGAGCTTTCTGCTTTCTATTCTTTCTCAGGAACACTAATTATTCTTAGATTTGGCCATTTCACATAATCCTATAGTTCTTGGATACTTAGTTCATTTCTTTGGATTCTTTCTTCTTTATTTATATCTGATTGAGTTAATTCAAAAGCCTTGTCTTCAAGCTTTGAAATTCTATATTTTACTTGTTAAAGTCTATTCTTTAAACTTTCAACTGCATATTGTAATTCTTTAAATGTGTCTTTCATTTCCAGAAGTTCTGATTGGCTTTTAAGATGTTCATCTCTTTAGAAAATTTTTCATTCATATCCCGTATTTCTTTTTTAATTTTTCATGTTGCTTTTCCCCTTTCCCTGGTATCTCATTGAGTAGCTTAAAAATCAACCTTTTGAATACTTTATCCGGTATTTCAAAGATTTCTTATTGGTGTGGATCTATTGCGGGAGAGCTAGTGTGATCTCTTGAGGGTGTTACAGAAATCTTTTTTTGTCCTATTACCAGAATTTTTTTCTAGTTTCTTATTTGGGTATACTTTCTAATTATTCTTGAAATTATTTTTGATTTGACTGTGTTTTCTTTTATTTCTTTTTCCTCCTTAGGGATGTGACTTTAATGTTTATAATTCACCGTAGCCAAATTCAGTTCTTTGTGTTTTCAGGATGAAGACTCTGTATGGTTCTAGAGAGTCTTTTTATGATGGCTTTTTCAGATGCTGATTGCAGTAGTAATGTGCTTAATGTCAGCAAATTCACTGTTATCCATAGGGTTGGAATGACAGAAGTCTCTTGAAATCTATCTCATTCCCCTGTGGTGTGCACTATTTTTTTAAGTTTATTTTTCCCCAGTATTTTATCTGCTGGGTTGAATAGTTCAGTCTTCAGGCAAATAGGGGAGTTGTCCACAGGTAACAATTGGCTGACTTTAAAGCAAGTGTGTAAATATAATACCCAATGGCAGGCAGAAGTGCCAGCCTTGACAGAGGTGGCTGGATGAGCTCTTAGCAAAAGCATTGAGGTCTTATCAGAGAGAAGAACTGGAGCCACCTCAGCTCCCCAGCCAGGTCAGCTGGAAAGCTATCCACCTCCCAGATATACTCATTACCCAGTGTTACATGTATTCAGATCAGACTGGCTCCTCTTTTCATCTCCAGAAATGGTTATATTCCAAGTACAGAGGAATCCTGACTCTACCCCTCATGCAAGCCTGCGCCTGCAGGGTGCTCCTTCTGTGGGGATGCAGTCACCCTGAAGTGTACCAGAGAGGCTGTTTATATGCCGAGCTCCCATGGGAAAAGCCCCAACTTTGTCTGCAGTGTCAGATGAGAGGGAAAATAAGTCCTCTTCTCCAAGACCCTTCACAAACACTAGAGTTGCCTGACTATTGAGATAGAGCTACAGACTTTCCCTACCAAGCCCAGCACTGCAACTGTACTGCTGCTGAAAGACATGTTCCACCAGCAGAAATATCTGAAACTTAAGGCTTACCATCCAGGTTCTTTGGTACCATGGAGTGCTCCCTTGAGGTGATTTACTCCCCTTTCCTCTAGGAGTAGAAGTCCCTAATAGCCAGACTTCTGAGAATGCTGTTGCTCATTTGGGTCTAGCTACCCAGTGTGGCTGCCACACTCAAGTTTGGTTCTGTGGAATGTCTGCAAGAGATTCAGAGATGTGACCTATCCCCATGTCTCCCAGCAGTGAGCACCAGCACCAGCTCTGATGGGGCTGGTAAGGAAGTGTTGAAGACTCTGTGAAATTACTTGGTAATAGATAATGTTAGTGTGTTGGGTTTCTCAAATGCCAGTTATCGTAGTAGTAAACAGGTCATGTGGACAGACTCAGGACCCCCTTATTAGCCAGGGTGATGTACACAATGTTGATAAGCTGAGATTATATGCAAGTTTTCTTCTTTCTGGGTGCAGTGTTATTATACAGGGAGATGCTCTGATGGCTGTATTTGTTGGCCTCCAGCCAGGAGGTGGCATTTGCAAAAGTTCACCAGCTGCAGTAGTAGTGTATGGATTAGAGCTTGCCTTATGTTACCCAGGGACAGTACTCGGGTTTCTCAGGCAATGGGCAGGGCCATAGAGCTCCCAAAGATTTCTGTTCTTTATGTTAAAATACCAGGGTGGGTTGTAGGGCAAAGCCAGGTGGGTGCTGTGTCTGACAGGTCTGTGCTCTGACTCTCTGCATGCAGGGCAAACAATAGCCCTTGTGGAAGTTGGGGGTGCTTCTCTGACCACTGGGTTAATATTCCAGAAAGGAATATATCTGCCTCTGCTACACAGAAGAGTTTATACAGGGAGTGGGGAGTAACAGGCTACAGCAAGCCCTACCCTGCTCTCTTACACTTGGCAAGACAGATCTCACACCCACAGTTTTTCACTAGCATCAGCAAGCTAAGTTTCAGGCCATCTATGCTCAGAACTCAAAACTGCCTCAGGCCATAAGCCTTATCCACGAAAACAGGAACCTTGGCTTTCAAGATCTGTCCCTCCCAGTTCAACCATACAACTGGGATGTCCAGCTCCCAGTGCTTGTTGATGCAGCACACTTCCCACTCACCCCCAAATCTGGCCAAGGGAGTTCTTTCTCACTTGAGGTTATATCACAAAATTCAGCTGGGAGCTTCTTTCAACCTGGAACCACTGCCTGAGTTAGTTTGCAGACTTCTGCAATATCCCCTGTGAGGCAGAATAAGGGAAGGCTTCCCTCCATCTGCAATGGAGACTGGGAATACACGCAAGGCTCTTCCTGCTGCTCTTCCTACATTTATATTACTAACTGCTCCCTAATCAGTTTCAGCACTGCGTAGGATTAAGGCCTTCCCCTGTGGCCTGTATTTCCAGTTTCCCTGGTTGGGGTGTATATCCTGAAGGCAGTCTCCCCAACTTACACACTTTCTTCTGGGTCATGCTATAGACTGCAGCCTGCCAGTTTTTTCAAAGAATGTGTGGATTTTACTTTTCCTCTTAAGTTCCTGCATTGCTTCTTGGAAAAAAATTCACAGTGTGAATATCTACACACAATTTTATCTTTCCAAGTGGGAGAAGCATGCTAACCCAGTCTCCAATCTGCCACCTTGGAAAAAAGAAAAGTTTATATTTTTTAAGATTAATTTTCTATGGGCCCTATTAGTTTCTGTTGCTTAAAAGATTGGCTAGATGTAGAAATGTCCTGTAAATCTTATTCATGTGTTTTAATGCATGTTTAGTAAGACCTCTAGGTTTCAAAGCTGACTGACCTAGGTTTACATCTCAGCTCCTCTACACACTGTCTACAGGGTTGGGGGAAGGTATTTAAGTTAATGTCACTAAGCCTCTATTGGTAAAATGAAGACAATAATATAGCTTATCTTGTAGGGCTGTTATGATGATTAATTATATCTGGTAAAGGTATCTGGTAAATAATAAATGCTAAATAAAAATTAGCAATGATGATGAGGAGGAGAATAATAATAGTGATGATGATGATGATTACTGTGATGGGGAAGCTGATGGGAAATCATGAAGTGCCTGGTAGTTCAGACTGAAATATTTTATGTAGATGTCATGTGCAGTCAGATATTAGAGATAGAAATCTTTAAAGTTACTCTAGCATTTCAAATCCAGTAGAAGCAAACAATGAGGAATCGGAATGATATAATCATGGCTTGGCCAGAGTGCCATGGATGCTGTCACTTCACCAGGGTTATTAGATAATTTAGATAGCTCTTAAGCAACAGGAGGACCTGGTGCTTTTATAATCGACCAATTGTAACGAGATTTCACTCCCTGTAATTTCCACTGAATTTCATCACACAGAGCTGCTTAAAATGTATAATTCATAGCAGAAAAGAACAATAGAATTTGTAATTCACAGACGGGGTATGTAACTGCAGCCATCTTATATTATTTACATAACTAATTTAATGAAACATAAGACATTAATGTCTTTTGTTTATGTCAGAGAAGCAGCTCAGTTCTAGATGTACTGAAGGAGAAATTCTGGATCCCAGATCATGCAAACATACAAAACCCCAAGTCAAGAAGTCAAGCTGCACACTTGGTTTCTCAAGTCGCCCACTTGGCCCTCTTCCAAGTTATACTTTTTTTTTCTCTCTTTCCTTTCCTTTTCCCTTTCCTTATTGTTCTAAAGCTTTTTCAAAAACTTCCACTCCTGCTCTAAAACTTGCCTCAGTCTCTTCTGCCTTGTGTCCCCACTTCAATTCTTTCTTCTGAGGAGGCAAGAATTTAGGTTTCTTCAGATCTATAGCAACAGATCCTCACTTATATTTCATACTATGTAACACCCTAGCATTCCATAGTAAAGTGGGGGTGGCTGGTACATGAAGTAGGGGAGATGGGGATTGCTGTAGCTTATGTGGAATCCATCCACAAAAGGACATGCCTAGGTATTATCCCATCCAGCTGAGACTAGGTACTAACCAAGAGCAACTCAGAAGAGGTTATAAAAGAGCAACTCAGAAGAGGTTACAAAAGACAGTTTTTACTGGAAAATTACACCTCTCTCTCTCTCTCTCTCTCTCTCTCTCTCACACACACACACACACACACACACACACACACACACACGTCATGGTAATCATCTAAATTGATTCCAATTCACACACACATAAAGAGAGAGAAAGGTTCCCACGATCAGAAAATGATTTCAGACTCCTAAAATCTAACGTGGACCTGATAATAAAAAGGCATTTAGATATTTAAAATCTCAAAAGCAATGGCATTCTTGGAATAAAATGTCAATGATTCACCATGACTTGTAATTCTATATATAGCACTTAGGCTTTATTATTATTAGTTACAATTTTTGTATGGATTCTTGCTTCTGAAACAAGACTCAAGGTCTTTTAACATCATCCATATCACCCCCACACACTTTCTCTCCCCGTTTGTTCTTTAGCCAGATCTGTAACTGAATAAACTTTTACTGTTTAACTTTTATCAAGCAAGGCAACAAACTGAAACACGACTCTCAAAGCCTGTCTAAAAAAAGAAAATGATAAATTGGTGGGATAAAACACTTTCGAAGGGAAAAATAAAACATGGCTTTGCCCTGGTAAGTTATGTATTTTTCACAATTATTCTGACTTAGTCAAAGCACACTTGACATGTTTGTCTGGAACTGGGAGAAGAATGAGGTAAGACTGTCTGCAAAGACATTTGTGTAGTAACTGACACTTGTCTCTTTGCTTTCGACATTTATTATAAAACCAATATATAAGGGCTTCACAATGGAAATAAATGAAGTCCAGTTGCTTTAGTTCCACCAGACTGTATAATCAACATGACCTCATTCTTGTGGTATTTGGTGATGTCCATACCCATACTACTAAATCTTCTCCTTGGCTAGCAGTTGTCATGGTAATCATCTAAGTTCATTGTAAGCATATACGACACATAATATGCAAAGTCTCTTCCTCTATATGTGCAGGTGTTTGGAGGAACCTAGTCTTTTAGTCAAGTCATGCTAAAGACAAAAAATGTCCTCCCCTCCCAAATTTGTTATGACTGAGTCACTGAGATTGTAACAGTTGGTGAAAATGTAGTTTTTCTCACTTATTAAAAAGAGTAAGTTTTGAGATGTCATTTTAGATTGCTCCTTTGGCTGATGGTATGATACCTTTCTGTTATTAAATTTACACTTCTGATAAAATGTAAACTGTGGTTTTAATTTTTACTATTTTATTCTCTCTATTACAAAACACGAAGACAATGAGTGAGACAGCCTTTAAACAATTGCCCCAACATGGGTACAGAAGGACGACTGAAATTCCATAGTTTTATCTTTTTAGGCCTGATAATGTTACTTAGCTCAAACTTTTCTGAGCTATTTTTATTTTTTCATTTATCCTCTTTTGATCAATAATCTTCCCATGGAAGCATTAACAATTATCTTTGCCGAGGCAACAGTGATAGACAGCCTTCAAAAGCCTATTCCTGAATAGTCCTGTTCTGTGTCAGGGGGTAGGAGGGAGATATGTCTCACTTAAGAATTTTAAGAGCACCAAAAGCTGAATTGGGATGGCATCACAGAGGGATGGGGTGGCAAAAATAATACTTTAATGAAGTTAATGGTGTATAGAGCCACTGTTGGTTGTTGAAGCATCTCTAGTCCTTAGAATACCACGAATTTACTTTTCTTGGAAGAAGTAAAGCAATGAGAGATAAAAAAAGAATGTGTATGCCAAAACAAATTTTAAAAAGTTACCTGTTCCATTGGGGAGTCAACTAAAAACATAATTAAGAAAATTAAATCCATATTCTTTTTTAGATACTTGTAGCCAGAAAATAATTCAGAATTCAGTCCAAATTGTAGGAAAATAATAACAAAAACAATTTCAAGACTAGAATCTGATCACAAGCATTCTATAGTTTTCTTCTGAAGCATATTTTCACTCTCTAATTCTCCATTTCTACCAAAGATAAATCTTATTAAAACAAATTTATTTGAAAATAAGTTTTAGTATTATACTTGGATTATTTGCATAAAGTGAAACAAAAATAGTGATTGGCCATATAGAGTCTTTTAAGTTGGCTTTGATAAAACTTTTTCATAAGGAATGTCAAATTAGACTTTCTAAATACATCTCAAGTATAGAAAGCCAAGCCAAGGTTTTTCCATTTGACCGTTCTGATATCTGTACAAATTGGGTGAATCCGTCTCTTCTCAAGGTCCCCAGAATACCTTGAGTTTCATGGGCCTGTTAGAAAGTAACATTCTTTACTTATGGAAATTTAGGAACTTTGTAAGAGAACCAAATGACAAGGCACGAGGTCAGGTTTTTTTGTTTTGTTTTTCCCCCCACATCTATTGGTTTTATCAAATCAACCTCAATTCCTCAAAGCAGTTTGGTTTCATTTGAAACTATGACATTTTAGTCAAAGCCCTGATAAAATAATCAGTGTATCCAATATGTCCTATTACAAAAGGTAACTAAATTGCCATAAAATTATAAAATAAAAATAAAATAAAATAAAAAATAGTTCTGAATTCTGGATAAACCACACATAGAGAAAGAAAAATGCTTGAATTTTTTTCACGAAAGTATACTTTACTTAATTGCTATTAGCTATAAATAGCTCAAAGGAAAAGTTTTCTTGACCCTAGAAAACTTAATATTTTTAAAATCAACATTGTTTCAAAATAAAGCTCATACAAATCCTTTCAGTTTTCTATCAGTTCACTAAGATGTAATTGATTATTGTTCATATTGATGTTGGGTTAGCAATCTTTATGGACAAATCATTTTTGTACTAACACTCTGAAAGATTGTACTTAGTCTAATTATATGATTTGCAAAGTTATGAGAAACCTGCATTGAATTGTACTTGTCAGGGTCCCTTTCTATGAATTTTCTTGAAGAAAAAGCAAATTTTGGACTCTAGCTGACTATAAACTGTGTTCTGAGAAGAATCATAGTAAAATAAAAATTTTCTGTGGATAGCAAAAGATTTAGAGTAGCCATGGTTAAAGACACAATTAAATGAAAATTTTCTTATTTCTGTGGCATACAACAATTTCACATAGTTATCATAATTATGACTGATAATATACCACACATGTCAGAATTTTGGAATACCACATCATTTTGAAACACATACTAATAACACATTTATACAACTATAACTCAAAGAAAATTAAATATCATTTCTTATTTGACAATGTTTCCCATATATTTTTAACATAACAAATAAGCCTAATATATTTTTCCTGAATTTCCAGGGGTTCCTTTTGGAAAAGACTTAATTTTAGAATTTGAAATTTGATTTGGAAATGTCAAATATTAACATTTAGAATACTTGATATCAAAATAGGAGCATAAATTCCCACAAAATAATGATCATTCATTAGCCAAAGTAATTATTCTTAGATATCATTAAGCAAAGACCATCACTTATTGATAGAGGGGATTCAAACAATCAGGAAACCTAGTAAAGATAGTATAAGGCAACTCTCTCCTCTTTTTTATTTTACAGTTCATTCAAAGGATAAAGAAAATATTTTATTATCTCTTTCTAATACTATATGAAAATCTTGTTCAAAAGAGAAAACCAAAGTTTACTTTTTTATTGGTGTTTTATAAATATTAAATCTATTTTTTGTCTGAAAAAAATAATCTGCTTAATTGTAAACCCTGGAGGAGACTACTACATTCCCCCAGATGAGGAGGCTGAAGAGACCAGACTCCCATAGCCACTTCTGATATACTTCACAAGGCAGCAGGCAAAGACAATTCCCAGATATCGAAAAAAGCTATTCCAAGGGCTTCTACAACCACTACCAGCACATTTTTTCCTTAGCCAGCCCCCAGTCTTCTCCACACAGCCTTCCTTATCGATCTCATTCTCAGTGAAATTAATCCCATATTCCCCAGTGACATTGATGCTGCAGGAGTCGTGGGCTCGGTTCTTGAACATGGAAGGGATGTTCTCCCAATCTGTGTAGTTAGTACTTAAAATCTTCCTGCATCCTATCCAGAATTGGAGCCATGTGGTTGTTTTTTGGGTAATTCGGCATCTGCTGCTGGAAGTTGTTATTAAACTCTGACATCATCTTATCTCTAAACACACAGCCAAGCAATGGCTGCAGCCACCTCTACCAGCATGGTAAGAGGCAGGAAGATGGCAAACATGATCATAAGATAATAATTCTCCTTGCAGGGCCCACAGCAGCCCACAAAGACCATGAGGAAGAGGAAGACACCCACTGCAATGAAGGCCGCAGGCAACAGAAAGCCAGAAGAGCCCCCCTGGATTACGGTCTGACTGAAGACAAGCTGTGCCAGACACCCACGGCAATCAGTCCCACTGCCCAGGCACAAAAGGCCAGCAGGAGGACATAAAGCAAGAACTTCACACATTTCATTCCTCCTTCCACCACCATGGCTGCCGGGCCTGTCTCCTCTGGCTCTAACTCTGTGCAAGCCCCTGCACCATCAGACCCTGCAGACAGCTGCGGACTGCCTGGGGTTGGGTGGGGCCAGAACAAACACTTCCAGAAAGTCCCTGGCCTCACATCCTAGGTGTCTCCCAACATTATAGAGCATTCTAGAGTGGGAGTTTCTGGCCCTCCTCTATTGGCACAGCTTCTCCATTTTCCAGGGATCCTGGTCTGAGCTAAATCTAATTTTAATAAAACCTAATAAACAGAGTCATTCAATCTGGTTTTGACCATACCAAGATTTTCACAAATCTTTTATACCCTTTTACAGTTTTTAAAATTCTCTTTCATTTCAACTTCTCTGTAGCCTTTCAATTTATCTATCTCATTGTATCCTTTTTTATCCATTAAACTTAAAAACTTCCAAATAACTTATATATTACTTTTCCTTTGCAAAAACCACATTCTCATATTTCCTTTTCTTGTACATTCTGTGTATAGATTTATTTCCCTTCCTTTTTTTTTGTTTTAGACAGAGTCCTGCTCCATTGCCCAGGCTGGAGTAGAGTGGCGCTACCTCACATCACTGCAACCTCTGCCTTCCAGGTTCAAGCAATTCTTCTGTCTCAGCCTCCTGAGTAGCTGGGACTACAGGCATGCACCACCACACCTGACTAATTTTTGTACTTTTAGTAGAGATGGAGGTTTCTCCTTATTGGGCAGGCTGGTCTCCAACTCCTGACCTCATGATCCACCCACCTCAGTCTCCTAAAGTGCTGGGATTACAGACGTGAGCCACCGCACCCAGCCTCATTTTCCTTCTTATATCTAGTTTTAATTATCATATACCACTCAGAATTTTAACCTGTAGTAACACCAGTAAGTAATTTTTAACTATCAGTTACATATTAACAATTTATGAATGTACATTTTATCATGTTTAGAAACATAGTTGTCTTAATGGAACAATTTTTAATGTGGAATAGAACATATTTATTAAAAGGGTTACATATATTTGTTTCTCTGAAATAAGAAGCCAAAAATATATAAGCTTCAACTCGTAATTAGTCATTAATGTCTTAGTATTATATCTTCTGTAGATGATTTAGGTATTCAATGAACATTTATAATTTAACTTAGCTTAGCAAAATCCCTAAGGGAAAAATTATCAAAAGGATTTGAATATCCTTTTTAAGTAAACACGTTATGGGAAAGGGATCCCAATCAAGGCCCCAAGAGAGGGTTCTTGGACCTCATCCAAGAAAGAATTTGGGGTGAGTCCATACAGTAAAGTGAAAGCAAGTTTATTAAGAAAGTAAAGAAATGACAGAATGGCTACTCCATAGGCAGAGCAGCAGCATGGGCTACTCAACTGATTAATTATACTTATAGTTACTTCTTGATTATATGCTTAACAAGGGGTGGATTATTCACGAGATTTCTAGGAAAAGGGTGGGTAATTTCTAGAACTAAGGGTTCCTCCCATTTTTAGACCATATAGGGTAATGTTCTGACATTGCCATGGCATTTATAAACTGTCATGATGCTGGTGGGAGTGTGTTTTACCATCCTAATGCATTATAATTAGCGTATCATGAGCAATACGGATGACCAGAGTTCACTTTCCTGGCCATCTTGGTTTCGGTGGGTTTTTGCCAGCTTCTTTACTGCAAACTCTTTTATCAGCAAGATCTCTATGACCTGCATCTTGTGCTGACCTCCTATCTCATCCTGTAAACAAGAATGCCTAAACTTCTGGGAATACAGCCCAGTAGGTCTCAGGCTTATTTTATCCAGCCCTATTCAAGACAGAGTCACTCTAGTTCAAATCCCTCTGACAAATGCTTTATGAAGCAAAATTATAATTATTTATTCCATTTACATTTATTTAGTTTATTCTTAAAAATTATGTTTAGAAAATTTCAGGAGACATTAGACAATTCTAGCAATCATTTCAAGTTACATTTTCTACTATCCTTTTTTATGTTACTCTATATTAGGCAAGTATCATAAAAGCATAAACCTTAAAATTAAATCCATGCCTTTTGTGTTGATAACTCAGAAGACAGTTATTTTTATTAAACTGATAATATTAAATTAGTCGTATTGGTCAAAGATATACCTAAGTCATGTGAACTAAAAGACATTTTAGTTTCTGTTATTCTGATAAAATATTTAATTTCAGATATTTATTTTTAAGTCAATCAATTAAAGCGCTTTTATATATTTTAGTAGTGAAATATTACATACACGTGAAACATATAGATATACATATGGACAGACAGATACAAGCAGTCCTAATAGCTTTATAAGATTCTTCATTTTTCAATTTTCAAATACATTTTTCCCACTTTTAGACTATTGATCCCTTGATTAGTTGTTCAAGTGCCATAAAAAATTGTTAGCTAGACAATCTCACATTTGCACTTTCAAAGACATGACTCAGGTAAAAATTTATATCCCAAAAGCACAGAACTTACATATAAACACTATTGCTTACATATAAACACTACTGCTTACATATAAACACTATAAAAACTTTGCTGAGGCAAAGAAGGGCGTAAGTAAACACCTAATCAACACAAGTTTGCTAAGACAATTATCTTGAACAATGGTAAGATATTTTAAATCGTCTTGAACAATTTAAGGCAATACTTTGCCCATTATAAAATTTTCTAGTAGTTTTGATGCAAAGAGGGAGATGCCCTCACTAATAAGAATTGTTTTATAGATGTAAATTTCTTTCAAAAAGTTCAAAGTATAAGGTCTTTTAGGTTGACTGAGGGAGCCATGGATGCTATGGTGACCCCCATGACCCACATGTACACCTCTGGATGGCCTCCCGGAATTAGAAAACCTGAAGTAACTGGAAGACCATGAAAAGCGGAAGAATGATCAACTAACTCGAGACATTCTTCTATTATTCTTATTCCAGCCTCAATTGATAAGGCCATTGGACTTTGTAACCAACCTTGGTCAACCTCCTGACTCCAGGCCCTACAATCCCCTCCCAGCTTGCAAACCTGTGAACCCCTCCCAGCTTGCAGAAAATCACACTAAGCTGTAACTTCTGTAACTTTCCACTGCCTACCCCAAACCTATAAAACCAACTCCTATCCCACCGCCCTCCACTGACTCTCTTTTCAGACTCAGCGTATCCAAACCCAGGTGAATAAACAGCCATGTTGCTCACACAAAGCCTGTTTGGAGGGCGTCTCTTCATTCAGAGAGTTCATTTTAACACAAAGCAGCCATCTAAATATTTGAAAGTTATAGTTTGGAGATGGATTCAGTTTAATAGGTGGTCTTTTCTGCTTAGCTTGTTTCTAAATTTGATTACTGACCTCAGCATCGAGCCCTTTAAAGAGTAGGACAAAGAAAGCATTTGCAGTTTTCAGGGCCTAAGATTTAAACATGTTTAAAAGCAGACGCAGCTCTAAGGCAGAGCAGCTAGATCTTTAAAAATCAAGGATCTTACTTTTACACTGAATTCCAGGTCCCCCAAAAAAGGGAAGCACCGTAACAGGCCAAAAATGCTCCCATAGTGTACCTTACTATGAAGACATTCCCTAAGGCTCATGGGTGACCCAACACCAATCAACCCATTCTGTGATCAACCCATCTCCTGCAGGAGTATTAGTTCTTGGTGGTGAGTGTTTCCATAGCCTCCAAGTCTTCAAAATGTGCCTTTCTTATGGAAATCTACAAAGAAAACAAGCATCCCTCTGCAGTAACACCCATTCACTACAACTGCTGTCAGCAATTTCTGAAAGTGCAACTTTTGCCAGTGACTTTTTAGCCACTGCACACACACACAAGTCAACTTCTCTCTCACAGTATGAAGTAGTTCCTGATACCCTGAAAGCAAAAGAGATCAGGTAACTCAGTGAAAAAGAGAGCAAAGCTTTCGACTGGAGAGAAGCCTGCCTGTGACTGAACTCCATAAGGAAAACAGAAGACCCTGGATGTTTTTCTTTACTCAACATAAAGTCTGAGTCACTTGAAGTCTCCTTTAGATTTCTTCATGTGTTATCAAAAATGACAAAGGGTTGGAAAAGCGTAAGTGGAAAACATGGAAGAATACATAGAGAAGCCAATTTGAGGAAATTTCATGCTTTATAAATGGCCAAAGAAGTTTTACACTTTTCTTGGCAGTTATGCCAACAAGATAGTAAGCAAACAGACATATTAAACATTTTTAAAAGGATTTAGCTGACTGAAAAAATTCCACAGAAATATGATCCAAGAGAAAAAAGCAGAATAGCTTTTTTTCTCCCCCAAAAAAGTATAGCCTGAATATCTGAATTTTTTTTTTTTTTTTTTAAGAGACAATATCTCGCTATGTTGCTCAGGCTGGAGTGCAGTGTTGTAATTAAAGATCATTGCAGCCTTGATCTCCCAGGGTAAAGTGATCCTCCTGCCTTGGCCTCCCAAGTAACTGGGACAACAGTTGCATGCCAGCATGCCTGATTAGTTTTTTATGTTGTTTTTAATCTTTTTGGAGAGACAAGGTCTCACTATGTTATCTAGGCTGATGTTCACTCCTGGGCTCAAGTGAACCTCCCATCATGACCTCCCAAGGTGTTGGGATTATAGGTGTGAGCCACTGTGCCTGGCCTTGAACAAACATAAGGTTTTAATTAAGCTAATTTATGACAACAGAATTCCTAAACAATTCTTTTCAAATCTCTTATTTCATCCAGAACAAACATGAAGTAGTTCTCCCATTCAATTTATCTTGTTCCAAAAGTAGCTTTTTCCAGTTATGCACATTAGTACATTATTTTAGGCATTTCAAAGGTCCACCATTTTGGTAATTGCTGCATATGACCATCCTGGGTTAGCTGAGTCCCCTTTCCTAGATATTTAAAAGAGAATACCCAATAACTGTTGTACATAAAACCAACTGGTATTTAATTAGTTGATGACAAATATAAAACCAAGCCTAAATTTTAAACAGTAGAAAGCAGCTGCAATTTTTAAAGCATGCTATTTAAAATAAGACCACTGTTGCCAAACTGCCAATCTCTTCATCCAAATCTTCTGTTGTGAGACAGGTGAAAAAAGCAAAATTTCTATGGAGAGCTCTTTGCCTGACCTTAACCCCAACCTCCAGTCCTGAGACAAAAGCAGAAAAACTTTGACATGAACCACCTGCTGTGAGATAGAGGCAGATAAAAGGCAGTTTTTGTTTTCTTTTGTTTTTTACTGTATTCCAAATCTGCCCACAGGGAAAACATTAAAAACAAATCTCTATTCTAGAAAGAAGTGGTTTGAAAGAACAGCCCTGTAAGGCCATTGCCTCGCCTGGAGGCCGGACACACCCACCTCTTCACCTGGCACCAGGCTCTGCACTCGGCACCTAGCTCTGCCACATGGCTCCACTGGAAGGCTCTGGCTAATGCAACCCTGGCCGGCTCTCGCACCAGAAAACCCACCCAACAACCCAACAACCAATAGAGGCCTGCCCCATCTCAGTCTTGCTCCCCTGGACCCAATCAGAGCACCCAGCTGTTGCTAGTTCCTCCTAGCCATAGCCCCTCACCCCAGGAAGTCAGAGAGACTTCCCCGGACCAGAGAACCTTGACCGGGAGCTGAATAAATTGGCATTTAATTTTCTTATATTGGCCTCAGTTTCCTCATTTTAAACTCGGCGATAACCCTTACAAGCCCAAATAAAGTCTAGACTTTCCATCAAAGTGTGGGATAAAGTCCATATTTCAGTAGAACTTACCCACAACACCTAATGGGACTTCTGAAGACAGAGAAGGCAATGGCTTCAGGCTGCCATCAAGCATCTCTTTCAGACAGAAACACTGGATGATCTAGGAGAGCAACTTTGAAACATGTAGACTATACCAGATACATCAACCTAAAGGGAAAAAATTGAGGCAAAAATTAATACTAACATAAGTAGAGAGTTGATTTCAGCCAAGTTTGAAAACTGCAAACTAGAAGCATAGATTCAAGATGCCCTGAATATATGCCCTGATTAGCAATAATTACAAGTGGGCTTTTAAAGGAAAAGGCAGTTCCTAAGTTGTTTACCAAGAATTTATATCAAAATAGCATGAGGTATTGATTGGCTATACAATGTTCCTTCTGTCACAGGAACATGTAGATAATGGGTGAGTCAGGAACCAAATGTCTTTAAACAATTTCACCCATCCCAGTCATGAATGCACCTGGCATGACTGAAGTCCCATAGTCATGTCTTTTGGGGCCTGATAAATTTTGCATATCTCATATAGCTCAGACTTCTCTGAGCCATTTTTCTTTTTTCAATGTAAATTATACTTTAATAAAGTTTATTTTGTAAAATAAAATAATTGGAGAGGTGAATGACCCTTTTGGTACATAACATTTGTTGTCACTTTCAAAAGCAAGTAAGTTGAAAAAATAGAGACATATTAGTTTGCTATGGCTGCTATAAAAAGTACCACAGAGTGACCTAAACAACAGAAATTTATTGTCACAAAGTTCTAGAGGCCGGGAATCTAAGATCAAAGTGTCAGCAGAGCATTTCCTCTGAAGGTGCTACAGAAGTATTTGTTTCAGGCCTCTCTCAAAGCTTCTGGTAGTCCCTTGGCTTGTGACAGCATAACTTTAATCTTACGTTCTCTCAGTGTGAATGCATATCTGTCTCTTCACGTGATATTCTTTTCATAAAGAATCCAATCATATTGGGTTATTGGCCCACTCTACCCTAGTATGACTTCATCTTAACTAGTTACATCCCCAAAGCCCTATTTTCAAATAAAGTCACAACTTGAGGTACTAGGATTAGGATTTCAACATATAATTTATCTGGGGGGACACAATTCATCTTATGTTTAAAATTATAGTGTTTTTATCAATCAGAATGGTATTCAGCTTTACAAATCATATTTCCAATTGTAGTTAAGGATGTTGTAAAATATTATGTTATATTGAGTATAATCAGATTAATGTGTAAATATATACAGATATATAAATGTACATGTGTATTATATGATACATTTACATAATTTTTGTAAGCACAATTCTGTACATAAAATAGGCACCACAATGTTAATATTTCTTATCTTGTAGTGACATAATTATAAATTATTTGAATGAGAAGTGAACTATATGTATATGTTTTCATCATCCATACAACTTCACATGAAGTAACAATAGATAATTACTTTAGAGACATTTGGAAGCTCTTCTATTATGTAGAAATAGTCTGTAACTCTTTTATCATATAGAAATAGTCTGTATTATTAAGCCTATTTAAAGGAAGTTTCTTTCAATGTTTCTAGGTATTAGGAGTATAATAGAAACATTTGATTTCAGACAGAGAACATCAACTGATGAAAGTTTGCATGATTTTTTTCACTAAATCTAAAAATTCAGATTCTATAAATGAGTCATTAAATTCTCTTAAAAATCAATTTAGCCNTCACAATATTATTTCCACACACAGCAAAATGTAGCCAAGTTTGATAGGAAAGTTGTAACAAAGACAAAAAGCTTTTTTAAAAAAAACACTTTCTGAGCATAACAATAGCAATTATTTGATCCTATGTATTTTAGATATTTCACATTTACACTTTGAGATATGATAAGGAACTAAGACAAGGAAAATTCTGAGATACAAGTGTAATATAAAAAACACCCCCTTTTAATATTTAAAATCTATAAGTGTACTTTTAGTAGACAATGGGCTTGTAGGCTGCCCTCATAACTATAGCAAAACTGAGAAGAGAAAAGATTAAGAGAGACAATGATCCCTGAAAGTTGAATATTCATTTTTGTACTTTTGGGGCTGGGAGAAGACAGATATCATGAACACTGCATTCACCAAACAGTGAACATACACTGTCATCCTCTACACAAACAGCACTTTTAAATATACCATGGATAACAAAACCTTCATAATTGTTAACAGTTTTATTTCACTTAAAATTATATCCACACTTGCTCTGGAAAAAAATCTGTCTTACTATATGTAATATATATATGCAATATTTTTCACACAGAGATATGTTTTAATATAATTTATATATGCATGCATGTGTGTGTATACAGCCTTGATTGACTGATCAGAGACCAAAAGAATATTTGGTAATCCCTAGGATTTACTAAGTAAAAGGCTGGCTTAATCCATTTGGGCTGCTATAACAAAATGTCATGAACTAGGTGGTCTATACACAGCAGTGTTTATTTCTGACATTACTAGAGTCTGGGGAAGTACAAGATCAAGGTTCTGGCAAGCTTGGTGTCTTGTGAGAGTTCACTTTCTGGTTCATAGACAAAGCCTTCTCTGTAACCTCACATGATGCAAGGGGTGAGAGGTCTCTGTTGAATCTCCTTTACGAGGGCACTAATTCCACTCATGAGAACTCTGTGCCTGTGACCTAATTACCTCTCAGAGTCCTCACCTCTTGATATAACCATCTTGAGGGTTAGGATTTCAATATGTAAATTTTGGGGTACATAAACATTCAGAGCATAATAAAGTTTGAGACTGTTTCTTGCATAATTTATAAGGTTACAAGTTATGTTTCAATGTCATTTCCAAGTTAGTTATGGCCCTATCATATAGCCTTGATGATATATATGTTGTCCTAGGCACCATCAGACATTTAATCATTTTATTGAGATTATCTTCCAAATTTATTTTTACTAGGCCCAGTCATAGGTGTGCAGAGTTGCATCATTCATCACACTCTTCGGCTTAAAATGCATTGACAACCTCCGCCTGTGAAAGATCTCTCTCATGTGTATGTTTTTATTCTCTTCTATCCTGTTGCCACCTTTTCTAATGCATTTGACGTATTTCCTTATGTGTGTGAAATCTTATCAAATTTTTGATGTTCTTTTTTTCCATGTTTTTGAGTGTGTGTGTGTGTGTGTATGAACTTATAAATTTAACTTGTGGCCTGAGGAATTTAAAGTTTCTGTGCATACCTCCAGATGGAGGTGAAACTAAAGAACTAGATATGCAGATTTGAAATTCAGAAGATAGATCTTGGGTACAAATAATATTGAGGATTTGTTACCTACACAATTGTTGTGTTTGATCCCTTGGCAGGTCAAATGAACAACCAAGGAAGATTTAATAAGGGGATTTTATTACTTACAACAAGTGAGGAGAACACCAGTGATAGTTCCCCAATTCAGTGCCTCACAAACAAAGGTGAAAACAGGGCTTTTATTGGGCAGATTAGCTGAGCCATTGTATGAAGAGATGGATCACAGTTATTAATCATGCTTCTGCATACATTACAGGTTTTTAGCATGGTAATGAGAAAAGTTTGTCAAAGTTCATCTCCAACTCAGGCATCTCTGGATCAAAGCAGTTTTTATTTTAAGTTGGATATCTATCCCCACCCAAATCTTATTTCGAATAATAATTTCCAATGTTGGAGGTGGGGGCCTTGTGTGAAGTGATTGGATTATAGGGGTGGATTTCTCGTAAAGCATTTAGCTACATTCTCTTGGTTCTACTCTCATGATAGTGGGTGAGTTAGTAGAAGATCTGGTTGCTTAAAAATGTGACACCTCATCCGTCTCTTGCTCATGCTCTGGCCATGTTACATGCCTGCTCCCTTTTCACTTTCCATAATGATTATTTCATAAGTGTCCACAGGACTCCCCAGAAGCCAAGCAGATGCCAGTATTATGCTTCCTGCACTGCCTGTGGAATGATGAGCCAATTAAACATCTTACTAAAATAAATTGTCCAGTCTCAGCTACTTCTTTATAGCAATGTGAGAATGGGTTAACAATGGAAAATCGGTACCAGGAATGAGATATTGCTATAAAGATACCTGGCAATATGGAAGCAGCTTTGGAACTGGGCAACGAGCAGAGAGGTTGGAAGAGTTTGGAGGGCTCAGAAGAAGACAGGAAGATGAGGAAACATTTGGAATTTCCTAGAGACTGATTAAATGGTTGTGACCAAAATGCGGATAGTGACATAAACAGTGAAGTCCCAGCAGATGAGGTCTCAAATGGAAATGAAGAATTTACTGGAAACTGGAGCAAACATCATGCATGTTATGTCTTAGCAAAGAGCTTGTCTGGATTGCATCCATACCCTAGGGATGTATGGAATATTTAACTTGAGAATGATGACCTAGGAGAAGCTTGTCCAACTCACAGCCTGCAGACTGCATGAGACCCAGGATGGCTTTGAGTACAGCCCAATACAAGTTTGTAAACAATCTTAAAAGATGAGATATTCTTTGTTTTTTTTTTTTTTTAGCTCATTAGCTATCATTAGTGTTAGTATATTTTATGGGTGGCTGAAGACTATCATTCTTCTTCCAGTATGACCCAGCTAAGCCAAAAGTTTGGACGCTCCTGACTTAGGATATCGGGCAGAAGAAATTTCTTAGTAAAATATCCAAGACATGGTGTGGCTGCTTCTAACAACCTAACTCAGGTGCGGGAGAAAGGAAATAAGTTAAAACTTATATTTAAAGGGGAAGCAGGGTGCAAAAGTTTGGAAAATTTTTACACACTAGCCTAGCCATGTGGTAGGAAAAAAAAAAGCCCATTTGCAGAAGAATTCAAGTAGGCTGTTGAGCAACCACTTGCTAGAGAAATTTGCATAACTAAAATGGAGGAAAGTGCTGATAGCCAACAGAATAGGAAAAGGCCTGGAAGGCATTTCAGATAAAGAGGCAGCCCCTCCCATCACAGGCCCTGAGGCCTCCGTGAACACCATAGCTTTGTTTGCCCAGGGCCCTGCAGCACTGCATATCCTTGGGACATGGCTCCAAGCTCTAGCCTCATCTCTAAGGGACCCAGGTACAGCTTAGGCATTAGTTCCAAAACATTCAAGCCATAAGCCTCAGTGGCTTCCATGTATTGTTAAGCCTGTGAGTACACAAAATGCAAGAGTGGATGAGGCTTGGAAGCCTCTGTCTAGATTTCACAGGATATATGGAAGAGCCTAGGTGTTTAGGCAGAAGCCTGTTGCTGGTGCAGAGCCCTCACAGGAAAACATTACTAGGGCAGTGCTGAAACCACTATTGCAAAAAAGAGCCCAGATAGCCAAGACAATCCTAAGCAAAAAGAACAAAGCTGGAGGCATCACGCTACCCGACTTTAAACTATACTACAAGGCTACAGTAACGAAAACAGCATGGTACTGGTACCAAAACAGATATATAGACCAATGGAACAGAACAGAGGCCTCAGAAATAATGCCACACATCCTACAACCCTCTGATCTTTGACAAACCTGACAAAAACAAGCAATGGGGAAAGGATTCCCTATTTAGTAAATGGTGTTGGGAAAAGTGGCTAGCCACATGCAAAAAACTAAAACTAGACCCCTTCCTTACACCTCATACAAAAAAAAAAAATAAATAAACACTGCATGTTCTCACTCACAAGTGGGAGTTGAACAATGAGAACACATGGACACAGGGAGGGGAACATCACACACCAGGGCCTGTCAGGAGGTGAGGGTTAGGGGAGGGATAGCATTAGAAGAAATACTTAATGTAAATGACAGGTTGATGGGTGCAGCAAGCCACCATGGCATGTGTATACCTATGTAACAAGCCTGCACGTTCTGTACATGTATCTCAGAATTTAAAATACAATAAAATTTTTAAAAAGCCTATGTGAAAAATAATTACTCTTGTTGCACTTCGTACAAATAATCAGGCCAAGTACAATAAGCCAACAGTTCATTTTGTAACAAATCAGTTCTATCATGATTACTTTTTAATAAAAATGGGGACTGGAGAGATAAAAGTTATGCTTCATAAAAACACATAGTACATGTGTTGTTAGCTGTTCTTGAGCTTTTCTGTAGTGTGGACTAAAACCTAGATTCTTTATAGGCTACAAGTCCCCAAACTAATGCTTTCAAATCTTAAATCTTAACTTTTAAAACTGAGAATTGCACACCTTACCCTAGTATTCATTATTTACCTTAAAGTACACTGTTCCCTTAAATGCACTACTAAAACTAAATATGACAATACTAACACCTTTGCCATGCAAGCTTTGGAACACCAGCCAGGCCTAGTTGAATACATTCAGATAATTGCAAAGCAGTTCCACTCCTCTCACCTTGGGGTCAACACCTACCCCCACTGTGCCCCTGATCAGCAGGAAGAAGTTAGAAGTTAGACTGGTGTTCACCCTTTTCCTTCTTTATTAGCCAACACCTTAAGATTAAGGTGTTATAAAACCCAAAGGGAAAGACTGAAACCTCCATTGCAAAATTATAACTGAGACAGTAAAAGAGATCTGACCTAACCAACTGCATCTTGCTTCTAGCTTCCAAGCTGTCCTTTATTATTCCTGGGCTTAGGCTGAACTAACTTTGGGAGGAATTTAGTTTATAGTTTAAAACAAAGATGACAACAGCCCTTTCCCAAAACAAACGTCATTCTTGCTTGGGGACTAGGCTGCCTTTGTAGTATTAAAAAATTTGCCACAAGAGTAGAAATTATGCTTTAGGAGTTATGCAGCCGGAGGCTACAAGATTCTGACCTTCCCTACACTGCTCCTAAAATCCTAAAATCAGTGCTTGAGATATTTTGTAGACTCTACAATTGATGGATCATCTGGCACCACAAAGATTGATAAACTAGCTCATCTGATCTTGTGGTCCCCACCCAGGAACTGACTCAGCACAGGACAGCTTCCATTCCCCGTGGTTTCATCTCCAACCCAAACAATTAGCACTCCTGACTAAACGGCCATCCTCACCTACCACCTTATCCTTAAAAACTCTGATGCATGAATGCTAGGGGAGACTGATATGAGCAATAATTAAACTCCAGTCTCCCTCACAGCCAGCTCTTCATGAATTACTCTTTCTCTCTTGCAATTCCCATCTTGATAAATCAGCTCTGTCTAGGCAGCAGGCAAGGTGAACCCATTGGACAGTTACAATACAGAAGGGAAATATAGGTTTAGAGCCCCCACAGTTCCACTATGCAGAGTCTGGGGCACTGCATAGGTAGAACTATGTAAAGAGGACTGTCATCCTCCAGACTGTGGAATAGTAGATCCACTGACAACTTGCACTCTTAACCTAGAAAAGCCACAGGCAAACAATGCCAGCCTGTGAGAGCAGCTATGGAAGATGAACATGGCAAAGCCACAGGAATGCAACTACCCAAGGCTTTGGGAGCCCACCCTTCACACCAGTGTACCCTGGATGTGGGACATGGAGTCAAAGAAGATTATTTTGGTGCTTTAAGATTTAATGACTGCTCTGCTGATTTCAAGGGCCTGTAGTTCTTTTTTTTTTTTTTTTTTTAGCTCATTAGCTATCATTAGTGTTAGTATATTTTATGGGTGGCTGAAGACTATCATTCTTCTTCCAGTATGACCCAGCTAAGCCAAAAGTTTGGACGCTCCTGACTTAGGATATCGGGCAGAAGAAATTTCTTAGTAAAATATCCAAGACATGGTGTGGCTGCTTCTAACAACCTAACTCAGGTGCGGGAGAAAGGAAATAAGTTAAAACTTATATTTAAAGGGGAAGCAGGGTGCAAAAGTTTGGAAAATTTTTACACACTAGCCTAGCCATGTGGTAGGAAAAAAAAAAGCCCATTTGCAGAAGAATTCAAGTAGGCTGTTGAGCAACCACTTGCTAGAGAAATTTGCATAACTAAAATGGAGGAAAGTGCTGATAGCCAACAGAATAGGAAAAGGCCTGGAAGGCATTTCAGATAAAGAGGCAGCCCCTCCCATCACAGGCCCTGAGGCCTCCGTGAACACCATAGCTTTGTTTGCCCAGGGCCCTGCAGCACTGCATATCCTTGGGACATGGCTCCAAGCTCTAGCCTCATCTCTAAGGGACCCAGGTACAGCTTAGGCATTAGTTCCAAAACATTCAAGCCATAAGCCTCAGTGGCTTCCATGTATTGTTAAGCCTGTGAGTACACAAAATGCAAGAGTGGATGAGGCTTGGAAGCCTCTGTCTAGATTTCACAGGATATATGGAAGAGCCTAGGTGTTTAGGCAGAAGCCTGTTGCTGGTGCAGAGCCCTCACAGGAAAACATTACTAGGGCAGTGCTGAAACCACTATTGCAAAAAAGAGCCCAGATAGCCAAGACAATCCTAAGCAAAAAGAACAAAGCTGGAGGCATCACGCTACCCGACTTTAAACTATACTACAAGGCTACAGTAACGAAAACAGCATGGTACTGGTACCAAAACAGATATATAGACCAATGGAACAGAACAGAGGCCTCAGAAATNGTAGGTAGAAAGGACTTGCCTCATCTAAGGCAAGACTTTGGATTTTGGACTTCTGAATTAACACTGCAATGTGTAAAGACTTTGGGGGACTATTGGTAAGGCAGAATGGTACTTTGAAATGTGAGTAGGACATGAGATTTTAGAGGGACCAGGGCCTAATGATATAGTTTAGATGTGGGTCACTGCCCAAATCTCATGTTGAATTGTAATCCTCAATGTTAGAGGAGGGACCTAGTGGGAAGTGATTGGGTCCTCAGAGCACATTTCCCATAAATGGTTTAGCACCATCCTTTTGGTGCTATCCTGACAATAATAAGATAACATAAGATCTGGTGATTTAAAAATGTGTCACCCACCCCGTCGTTCTGTCTTGCTCCTGCTATGCTCATGTAATGTACCTGCTCCCCTTTCCCCTTCTGACATAATTGGAAGTTTCCTGAGGCCTCTCAGATGCTGAGAAGATGCCAGCATCAAGCTTCCTGTACATCCTGCAGAACCATGAGCCAGTCAAACCTCTTTTGCTTATAAATTATCCAGTCTCAGGTATTTCATTATAGTAATGCAAAATGGACAAATATATCAGGGTTGAACTTCTTCCTGGAACTTTTCTGAAACAAAAACTCAAGGTGCAAAAGTTACCCGTGGGTACATTTTTAATTTGTACCCCAAAATCTAGAGACTGGTTACAATTTCATCACCTTTTAAATGAAAGTAGGAGATGAAGGGGTAAGGTAGAGTAAGAGAAGATATGCATGCATGAAACTTATTACAGTAAAATCCATTACAAATATTCAGTGCTTAGTTATATATGTAAAATATATCTTAGATCTCAATTGCTTTATGTAAGTACCCAGCGGCAGAAACTTTGATATGTTAAAGTGTATATAAGAAAAAATGTGTTTCTAAAATCTATTAATACTATTTATTATTTTCTATCTCTTGTAAATAACAGTACCTTGTGAGGACAGTATTTTTCTAGTGAAAATGTTATAATGGGGAAATCAAGGGGTACGACTACCCTTCCTTTTCTTTAATGTTGTTTTAGAGGACAGATTTTATAAAATCTACTTAATATGTCCAAACAAAAATTATTGACTATTATTGTCAAATGGCAAAGGCAGGGCTAGAAAATCTAGGTTCAGGCCATTGGTACACTGTGTCTTAATTTCCTCCACTAATATCTAGCCATAAGTGGAAAACAGAGTTTATATTTGTATGCCATGCATTTATAGAATGGAAAAGAGTAGTATTTTCCATCTTGTGTAGGCTCTCGGGCTAAAAGCACAAAATATCAAAGAGTAATACACAAAGCTATATGATTAAAGGACATTAGTAGCTTGCAGGAATTTTTCATCAGTGCACTACTGATGAGCTTTACAAGAGCCCTATGGAGAACATTTCATCAAAGCTGACATCTTGGAGAGCGTAACTTCAAACAGATGAGAGTAATGCTGGGCTCATATGTTGGTTACTATGTTTTCTGACATTAACTATAACATTAAACACATTAGGTGAGCTGTTTAAAGCTGTACAGAACCTGACAAAATGAACAGCAACACTGTTAACGATGAATTGAGATTTCAATAGAGTTCTTGGGCCAGAACCCTACTATATTTTCTGGTGTGAAAGCTTAGGCAATAGGTGTTACATTTATCACTACTGACAAGAATGAGACACCTTCATCACTCATGGCCTCATTTTGCTGTGACACAAGGTTTGTAGGCACAAGAGGTACACTTCCCAGAAACAGGGAAGACTCCTGGAGTTCATAGTCCAGTTCAGGTCTTAACACAGAAACTCATGCTGAAAAGAACAGCACATAAAGCTACAGTTTTTATGGACAGATCATTGCTTATATCTGTTTCAGCAAAATTCTGAATACATGTGAAAAAATTTTGAATGCTTTATAATGTTATCTTTAGACTTTTATCCTTAAGAAGAATGGGCTGTTTAATTAAATGAGTTGATCCATCAGAGTAACTTTCAACTTATCATAGGTTTTATTTTGTTTTTTTCTTTACTGAACTTGTCTTCTGTGTTCATGTCATGTAATGGTGCTTTCATATTTTTGGAAACATTTCCTTTAGAAATTAGCATATATTTTAACACACTTTTATAGAGTCAGAGAATAAAATGAACTGAAGGAGATGGAAATATATGAGGCAAACAGGAGCACAAAGGAGGGAGGCTAACCCTTTTGTGGAAAGACAATAAAACTTCATAGAGAATCTGAAGTTTGAGCTGATTCTATAATTCCTAGGTCATTAGAAAGAATAAAGAATATTTCTGGCAAATGAAATGGCCTTTTGAAATCTTTGCAGTGTATAAAGATGTTTGAACATACTAAAAGTATTCTGGTACTTGTAGAGAAAAAGATATTGCAAGACCAATGGGGTAGTTACAGCAATATAATTTGGGCCAAATTATAATATATCTTGAGTCCAAAATAAAGGCATTCATCTTTGTTAATTATCATTTTTATAAACAAAAGTCATCTATTGCATTAGGCTGAGTAACAACAAAAACCTGAATGTACATGAAAGAGAACAACATATATTGAGCAAGTATCATGTGCCAATCTCAAGACTGAGTACTTTTAATATATGGTCATATTTAACTTAGATAACAGAATATGTCATGAATAAAATCCCTATTCAGACTCCTACAGGTCAATTTCAATTTCCATGCAAAAGTTTGAGAAGAAATAATATGGCAACAGGAAGCCATACCTATAGGCCATTGCTGCTGATATTGGAGTTAAGAGCCAACATAAGGTGAATATACCAGAGTTTATGCCCCTAAGGTGTTTTGCATTGGGTAAGTCAACCTCTCTAGAAAGGTTTCCACTAAAAAACATTAATCATTATACCAGGTGATGTCTGGTATTGTTTCCTGGAAAAAAATGTAAACAACATTTTAAAGTTTATAAGGACTCTCAAGGGATCCAGAATAGCCAAAACAGTCTCAAAAAAGAGCAAAGTTGGATAACTCATTCTT
>NW_016107476.1:3106870-3113691 GCF_001604975.1 Cebus imitator
CAAATAAAGAGAAAAAACAAAATGATAAAAACGAGAGGCATAAAGTTACAGCATAGAATCTTTATTAACTTTCTTTTGCTTGTTTGTTTCTTTGGGGCAAAGTGTTAAGTTGTTATCAGGTGAAAATAATGGGTTATAAAATAGTATTTGCAATCCACATGGTAACCTAAAATGAAAAAATCATGCAACGGATACACAAAAAACAAAAAGCAAGAAAATAAGTCGTATCACCATAGGAAATAATCTTCACTAAAGGATGATAAGAAGGAAAGAAAGAAGAGAAGACCACAAAACAACTGGAAAACAAATAAGAAAATGGCAGCAGTAAGTACTTACTTAACAAAAATAACACTGAATTTAAATAGACTAAACTCTCCAATCAAAAGACATACAATGACTGAATGGATGAAAAAGGAACAAGACCCATTGATCTGTTTCCTACAGGAAACACACTTTACTTGTAAATATACACACAGACTGAAAATAAAGGGATTAAAAAAAGATCTTACACGCCAATGGAAAACAAAAATAGCAGGAGATTCTATACTTATATTATACTTATGTCGTACAAAATAGATTTCAAGGCACAAACTATAAGAAAAGATAAAACAAGGTCATTAAATAATGATAAAGAGGTCAGTTCAGCAAGAGGATATGACAATTATATGTATATATTTGCTATATCCTCTCTCTATATACATATATATATGTGTATGTGTGTGTATATATATACACATGTATGTGTGTATATATATACATGTACATGTATGTATATGTGTATATGTGTATATATATATATACACACACACGTGTGTGTGTATATATATATATATATATGTACCCATACCCAACACCGAAGCACCCAGATAAATATATAAAGCAAGTATTATTAGCACTAAAGAGAGATATAGACCCCAAAACAATCATAGTTGGGGACTTCAACATACCACCTCCAGCATTGGATAGATCTTCTGTATAGAAAATTAAGAAAGAAACATGAGACTTAATTTGCAATATAGACCAAAATGGATCTACTAGATATTTACAGAACATTTTATGCAACAACTATAGAATACACATTATTCTCCCCAGCATATGAATTATTCCCAAGGATAGACCATATGTTAGGTCACAAAACAAATCTTAAAATATTAAAAAAAAGGAAAATAATATCTAGCATCTTCTCTAAGCACAATGGGATAAAATTAGAAATTAATAACAAGAGGAAATTTGGAACTATAAAAATACACGGAAAGTAAACAATATGCTTCTGAATGAGCAGTGGGTTAATGAACAAATTAAGAAGTAAATTGAAAAATTTCTTGAAACAGATGATAATGGAACCACAACATACCAAACCTATGAGATACAGCAAAAACAGTACTAATAGGGAAGTTTATAGCTGTAAGTGAGTACAGCAAAAAGAGAAAAAATAAATAAATAATCTATGCATCTTAAAGACCTAGAAAAGCAAGAGCAAACCAAGTCCAAAATTAGTAGCTGAAAAACATACTAAAGATCAGAGCATAAATTAATAAAATTGGAATGAAGAAAACAGTACAAAAGAGTATTAAAACAAAAGGCTTAAAAAAAAAAAAAAGGTTAAACAAAATTGACAAACCATTAGCCAGATTAGGAAAAAAGAAATCAAAATAAATAAAGTCAGATGTGAAGAAGGAGACATTACAACTGATACTGTAGAAATTCAAAGGCTCATTAATGGTGATATAGGTAACTCTTTGCCAATTAATCGAAAAACCTAGAAGAAATGCACAAATGTTGAGACACATACAACTTACTAACATTTAACCAGAAAGAAATCCAAAATGTGAGCAGAACAGTAACAAGTAATAAGATTAGAGCTATAATAAAAAAATCTTCCAGTCAAGAAAAGCCCAGGAACCAATGCCTTCATTGCTGGATTCTACGCAACATTTAAAGAAGTCATACCAATTTTACTTAAGCTTTTCAGAAAAATAGAGAAGGGAATGCTCCCAAACTGATTCTAAAAGGCCAGTATTGCCTTGACACCAAAACCAGACAAAGTAACATCAAAAAAGAAAACTACAGGTCCAAATCTCTAACGAATATTGATGCAAAAATACTGAAGAAAATTGCCAAAAGATTTCTGTTCTTAGGTTTCCCATTTTCCAGAACTTTGGTTAGGAAAAACAGATTTACGCTTCTTTTCTCTTTGCTTGTTGGCATTTCTTGGATATGTAAAGTTGATTTTTTAAAAACGGGTTTTATTGACTAAATTTTACCCTCCCCAATTTTATGCATTGAAGCCATAACCTCCAATGTGACTATATTTGGAGGTAGGACCCTTAAGGAGATGAGTGAGGTTAAATGAGGTCCTAAGGATGAAGCCCTAATCTTATATGGCTAATGTTTTTATAATAAGAGGAATAGATACAAGAGTGCTCTCTTTCTCCCTCTCTCTCTCTGTGCATGCATACAGACATACAGAGAAATTGTCATGAGAAGACATTACCAGTAGTAAGTCTGCACAGGTCTGCAGCACTCTTGATTCTCGCCTCCTCTGAAGAAAGAATTTGACTGAGGGGCATAGGCAGAGTAAGAGACTGAGGCGAGGTTTAGAGCAGGAGGGAAAGTTCATTAAAAAGCTAATTTAGAGCAGGAGTGAAAGGAAGTAAAGTGTACTTGGAAGAGAGCTAAGTTGGCAACTTGCGAGATTAAGTGCCCGTGCGCGGTTTGACCTTTTGATCTGGGGCTTTATACCTTGGCATGCTTCAAGCGTCTTGCCTTACTTCTCAGATTTCTCCCCTGGTGTGGGCTGTCCAAATGTGCAATGGCCTGCCAGCGCTTGAGAGGGGCCCGCATGTGTAGTGTGTTTACCAAAATTGTGCACATGCTCAGTTGAGACGATCTTCTCTTAACAGTCCTAATGTATCTAGAAGGTCGTATACCAATTAAAGCCTACCATTTTGCCTCTTAATGTGCATGCTTGAACCCACTCGCTCAACTCCTGTGATCTTATCTGGAGGCTGCTGATCACCAGTTTCAGGTTTTCTCTATCTATTGGGAGACCGCCTTTCCCTGGTACCAGCTGGGACCAATTATTATTTTAGAGAAACAGTGTAACAGCCAGCTGACCATCACCTGATGGTCCCTGGACATTCCTGATGGGGGTGGCAGGGATCCCTCTCCTGCCCTGCTTATGCCTGACTAGCTGCCTACTGTAACACAGTACAAAGGTAACTATGTGCAAGCCAAGGAGAGAAGCCTTAGGAGAAATCAACCCTACTAGCACCTTGATCATGTACTTCCAATCTCCAGTTCTTTGAGAAAATAAATTTATCTTGTTTAAGCTACCTAGTAGGTGGTATTTTGTTGTGATACCCTAAGCAAACCAATATACCAGGGAACTCATTGACATGTTGTTCTTCAAGTCACAAGGTCCCTAGGCAGCCAAACTTCTTTCCACGTTTCAGTCTTTTTATGATTTTGTGTTGTATTATATCCAGAGTTTTGGTTGTAAGAGGGAGAACCTGGAAGGACGGGGTGGGGGTCTTCTGTCTTGGTTGGAACTGAAAGTCTCTTCATGTTGTTTGAGTGCGAACAATTAAGGGTCACCAGGAAGAGTAGGGGGTAACTTTATTATGTAAAACCTTTTAAAATTGTATGGATCAAATAAAGCAGGCTGATCATAGATACGTGTCAGGATTAGATACTCACCTTTACTGTGACTCCTCCTCCACCCCCGTTCTTTTTCAATCAATATCTATACACTCAGCTGAATGTGAGTAAAGTAAGCATCCAATTCTGTCCACGCTTCATTGCTCTTATCTCTTTTAATTTATTCTCTTAATAATAATGTCCACCTAGAGACCCTGACAAGCTGAAATACCTGAAATTGTTTCATCTTGGCTAACGTATGCATCCAGGGAGATTCAACTTGCTTTAAGAAACAGATAAACACCTGTCCGTACCTTTGCTATAAATCTCCGTAGATACAGCATTGCAAGCCTCATGCTTCCTCCATGTGCAGAATTATTGCAGCTTATTGCTGTCATTTCTTCAGGGATTAGTAAATAACAACAATGTTTCGGGTTTTAAAAATTCAAGTATCTCTGTTCTCCACAAGACACTTTAAATCTGCACTAATAGACCATTTTGGATGGAAAGGGCTTCCTGTGGCTTTTTATTGAGGATGAACCCCTTTTTCTTAGTCCTACATATTACATGATCTGAACGCAGAAGGCCCAGAAGCATTACAACGTCCTGGTCTCCCATTTAATTGCCCCTTAATAGTGACTGAAAGAAGTAAGCAGTATCAGAAATGGCATCAGAAACTACAGGGTTACATGGGATGGCAATAAAGGAGGTTCTTGCTTACCTTCTCATAGTTTTATCACATCTGATACAAAAATGAGCTCTCAGTTTCTTATGTTTCTGAATGAGGCCTCTGCTCACACTCTTCCATGTCCAACATGCCTGATTGTCCTCATTATTTTGCCAGTATTTATAAGTGTTCAGCCACAGAAACATCCTGCCAATCAATGGTGGGGATTTGTAGAAAGGCTTCTTAATCTCTTTCCCTCACTTCGTATTATCTGTTCTGTCTAAATGTAATTCAAAGTGGCCAAAATTTCATGACACTGTAAACTTTTTAACATCTCCTGTTGAATCAGAGGAGTGCGGCGGACTTACACAAACTCCTGACAAGGATTAGTGCTTAAAAGTACTTTGCAAATACTTTTTCGGTTCATAATAAGTTGTTATTTATATGTAGTTATAGTTAAGAACCTAAGTGTTAGTTTCTCCAATGAGTTACAGTTATAGAAAATATTAGTCTCTATTCTGCATCAAACAAAAACTCACAATTACAACGACACAAGCAAATCACCCCAAGTCATCTATGCTTAATAGTAAAATCCAAACATCAGTGACTATTCTAATAAGAAACCTGAAACACTTTCTATTTGTAAAGGAAAATTTACATTTCAAATGGTATTTGGAGAAGAAAATTCATACTCTTCCAGCCATACATAAAGAACCTATTAATTAAAGACCCAACTAGTTTGTTAGCCCTTTGTTGAGTTAATGAAGCTCCCAATTCATATAATTTACCAAATTCTAGATAGCAGTTTCTCAGAGATCATACCTAATACTTAGGTAATAATTTGTGTGTTTCAGGGTCATCCTAGAAGGCTAAGATAGAAAAAGCCCAGGAGGTTATCTGATCCAGACCTCATGTGGAGATGAGAATACTGATATTCAGAGAAAGTATGTGGCTTGTCCAAGACTGCAAAACCAATTGATCCTGAACTAAAATTCAGATATCTTAACTTCCAGAAAAATATTTTTGTTTCATCAGTGGTTCGCATTTTTTAGTATTGCATCCAAATCACCTGGGAGGCATGTTAAAAAAAAAAATTGCTGAGCTGGATGCAGTGGCTCACACCTGTAATCCCAGCAATTTGGGAGGCTGAGGCGGGTGCCTCACCTGAGGTCAGAAGTTCAAGACCAGCCTGACCAACACAGAAACCCTGTCTCTACTAAAAATACAAAATTAGCTGGGTGTGGTGGTGCATACCTGTAATCCCAGCTACTCGGTAGGCTGAGGCAGGAGGCAGAGATTGAGGTGAGCCGAGATTGCACCATTGCACTCCAGCCTGGGCAACAAGAGTGAAACTCTGTCTAAAATAAATAAATAAATAAATAAATAAATAAAATTGCTGAATCCCACCCTCAAAGTTTCTGATCCAGTTGATTTGGGATGGCATCCAATAATTTGCATTTTATACCACATTCCATATAGCTGCTGATGCCACTAGTCTCAGGGACCCCACTTTGAGAAATACTGCATTGCAATGTTTTCCTCTTATGACTTATAGTATTTTAATTTAAAGGACTCCTTTTCGAATTTTACATTTTGGAAAACTTTGAAAATACACAAAAGTGGACAGAAGTATACAAGAAATCCTCACAAAAATTTATCAAGCACCAATAACCATCCAACAACGGCCCATTTAAAAACTTCTAAATTTACCACCTTATTTTTATTTTTTGCACTTTCTTTGGGAGGACAAGAACTCTCATAAGTTGCAAAAGTTTAGTATAAACAACATTTTGTATTATTACCTTAGTCTGTTTCAATTTGCTGTTATTTAATGTACACTATCTTCAAAACTCAATGAAAAGGTATAGACAGTGGAGACTGGCTTTCATATTACAATGAGGGAATTGGAGAGTCAGATCGTTATTAAGTTACTTAGCCAAGACTCAAACTGAATCTGACTCCAAAGTTTGTCTTGTCAGGTATTATTATTCTAATGCTTCAATGAACATCAAATGTGTGTGATTTTAAGGCAAAAGTAAGTTAGTAGCTCCATTTATTTCTACGTCTGTAGTCAGTAATGGTGACACAGCTATAACACAGGTAGACAAGTGTTAAATGATTGATAGCCTAGGAATATTCAGATAGGTGGACTGGAGATGGCTGCATTTGCAGCCAAACTCCCAATGTGACTAGTTGTTATAAGAATTTAAGACACCACCATCTGACTCCAATATTTATGCCAGAGTATGAGGTTGTTCTTTCTTCTGTTTAAGACCTGAGTCTGGCTGGAATTCTGCCTGTGACCTTCAGAAAAATGTATAATCTTTGTCACTTATGAGCCTCCAACAAATTGTGAGGCTTAATGAACTATCAAGAGCTTTTTGGATGAGTATTTATAGTAGCATGTGTCTCTAAATAGTTTATACACATTTATATTCATATACATCATGAGTAATTTGTGCGCAATTGTGATTCAGTATGCAGACCAAATTATAAAACACCCATGTGTGGCAAA
>NW_016107476.1:3114412-3124555 GCF_001604975.1 Cebus imitator
AAAAAAAAAAAAAAAAAAAAAAAAAGATAAAGAAAAAGAAAAAATCGATTTACCAAAGAATGGAATTGATAGCTTAAGAGCTCTGAACTCCTTTTGACTTTTGAAATAAATGGATGACAAAGATACTGGTGGAAATGAAAGCAACCATGCTATTTTTTTTCTCTGAATTAATTTTAAAAAAGATATTTTTCCTCTTCTGTAAATATGGAGTAGATCAACTTTTTTCAATTCCTCCCACTTAGTATAACTAAAATAACTTCTAAGTGATTTAAGTGTATCACTGAAATATGGAGAAAAGAGAATAAAGTAGATAAGAAGCTCTGAATTCAGAGAACAACGTAGTGGTGAGTTTTCAACAAAAACCTTCCCTCTTTAGAGAAAAGACTGAGAAAAGTTCAGTATAGTAGGTAGAACACTTAGACAATGACTGCTATATTCCAGCTAAACAAAACTCTGCAAAAACTCACTTAGGGAGCCCTCCCCTTCACTTTCACCAATAAAGACCAAATGGAGGCTGAGACTTTGACATTCCTACTCACACTTGTCAGACTGTAATGAAGTGCCACAACCCCTCACTGAGGTGTTGTCAGAGAAGGCCAAGTAGGGAGCAGGGATTTCACATTCATCCTGCTTGGTGGTAATAAGGCTCTGCCCCACTCACAGTGACAGAGAAAGCAATATGGAGGGCATATTATTCCACATCCTCTCCCTCCTCCCACACTTCACCCTCCAATAGGCCCCAGTGTGTGTTGTTCCCCTCTATGTATGTGTCCATGTGTTCTCATCAGTTAGCTCCCACCTATAAGTGAGAACATTGAATATTTGGTTTTCAGTTTCTGCATTCATTTGCTAAAGATAATGCTCTTCAACTCCATCCACGTTTCTGCAAAGGTCATCGTCTCATTCACTTTTATGATTGCATAGTATTCCATGGTGTATATGGATCACATTTCTTTATCCAGTCTACCATTGATGGGCATTTAGGTTGATTTCATGGCTTTGCTATTGTGAATGGTGCTGCAATGAACCATTCAGGGTAACTGGGTAAAGGGTATATAAGATGTTACTTCTTTATTTTTACAACTGCATGTAAATTTGAAATTTTAATTTAAGAATTTAAGAAAGAATATTAGAAACAAGTTTTTAAATATAGTTATACTTAAATATAGTAGTTACTTCAAATTTCTGCCTAGCGGCTTTCTTTCACACATATGTGAGTTAATGCCTTAAAAAGTTAATTCTACTAGGAAGCAGTTCTCAGCAACAACAACTGTGACCAGAAAAATAAGAACGTGTAATTCTAAACCTCTCTTGGATGAAGACACTATAAATCTTTGTTAAAAGTTATTTCTGTAGAATCGGTGGTGATATCCCCTTTATCGTTTTTTATTGCATCTACTTGATTCTTCTCTCTTATCTTTATTAGTCTGGCTAGTGGTCTATTTTGTTGATCTTTTCAAAAAAACCAGCTCCTGAATTTATTGATGTTTTGAAGGGTTTTTTGTGTCTCTCTCTCCTTCAGTTCTGCTCTGATCTTAGTTATTTCTTGTCTGCTGCTAGCTTTTGAGATTTTTTGATCTTGCTCCTCTAGCTCTTTCAATTTTGACGATAGGGTGTTGATTTTAGATCTTTCCTTGCTTTTCATGTGAGCAATTTGTTGCTATAAATTTCCCTCTAGACCCAGGCAAAATCATTCAGGACATAGACATAGGCAAGGACTTCATGACTAAAACACCAAAAGCAATGGCAACAAAAGCCAAAATAGACAAATGGAATCTAATCAAACTTAAGAGTTTCTGCAGAGCAAAAGAAACAATCATTAGAGTGAACTGGCAACCAATAGAATGGGAAAAAATGTTTTCAATCTGCCCATCTGACAAAGGTCTACTATCCAGACTCTATAAAGAACTAAAGCAAATTTACAAGAAAAAAAAAACCCATTCAAAAGTGGGCAAAGAATATGAACATAACAAGACACTTTTCAAAAGAAGACATATATGAGGCCAACAAACGTATGAAAAAAATGCTCATCATCACTGGTCATTTGAGAAATGCAAATCAAAACCACATTAAGATATCATCTCATATCAGTTAGGATGGTGATCATCAAAAAATCTGGAGACAACAGATGCTGGAGAAGAAGTGGAGAAAGGAACATTTTTACACTGTTGGTGGGAGTGAAAATTAGTTCAACCATTGTGGAAGACAGTGTGGTGATTCCTCAAGGATCTAGAAATAGAAATTCCATTTGACCCAGCAATCCCATTACTGGGTATATACCCAAAGGATTATAAACTGTTCTATTATAAAGACACAGGCACCTGTATGTTCATTTCAGCACTGTTTACAATAGCAAAGACCTGGAACCAACCCACATGCATTTCAATTTCTAACTCCCCTTATGGTGCTTCCTTTGGTCAACTTCCAAGTAAATGATAATACCTCAAATTCCCATCTAAGGTTTTATGACCTTCATTCAGTGCTAGCATGATGGAGCGAAACAGAAGAGGCGAACAATTGATAAAGATAAGAGTAATAAGCAAAAGCCATAAGAAAGCGGTGTCTACAGTGTGCTGAGTCAGAGTACAGAAAGTAAATATGGCACAGAGTAAAATCATTAAGAGACAAGACAAATAAAATTCATCACTTTGGAATCTTAGCAGATCGAAACATAAAGGGAGAGGGACCCTGCTGGATATCAGGTTACATAGGATTCCCCACCTATGCTCAATGACTTGAAGCATGCTAAGGATATTTCTCAGCTGAGGTCTAGTAGAGTGAATTAATCGATACATATATTCTTAGTTCACTTGAATAAAAATGCTAATCTGTCTATGCAGACTTTATAATATAGCAAACTGGTAAAACCATATAATATAGTATAATATGGTAAAATATACAGTCTATACCTCAATTTAGATTAACGTGGTACTTCTTTTTTTATTGCATTTTAGGTTTGGGGGTACATGTGAAGAACATGCAAGGTTGTTGCATAGGTACACACATGGCAGTGTGATTTGCTGCCTTCCTCCCCATCACCTATATCTGGCATTTCTCCCCATGCTATCTGGTACTTCTTAAAAGAAGAAATGATTGTTTCCTTGTACGTATAATTTGTAAAAATAAGACCTTCAGCTTAAAGCTCAATAAAACATTTTTGGGCTTAAAAACAGAGTACTTCAGATCTTCACTCAAGTACATGTTAACATACAAGCAAAGATATAAAGATTCAACAATCTGATATTCGGTGTAAATTTGTTCACTCTTGCAGAAAAGGGCATAAAAATTACTTAACCAACACTAAAATGTAGACTCTGAGACTCTTTCCAGTGATAACTAATGAGGAGAAACCACTCCAATATCCTTAACTAGTTGATTGAATTGCAGTTTTAGATAACTCTTTAAATGCTAAGCACCTCTTGAAACAGAGCAGAAAGAATTTTAGTAATTGGTTATCATCTATGTGTTTAAATTACTGGATAATCCATAGGCATTTTTACCTCAGAGTAGTTGGATTTCCTTCATGAATTACACTGACAAATACTAATGGAATGTGTAGTTAAAAATGAACCCAGAGACACCATATAAAAATGGCATGCTCTTTCTTCTTTAATGTAACCCCTTCTGCTCTATAAATTTGGCAAAGATGGATAGAGTTTTGTTTCTTTCTTTCTTTTTTTTTTTTTTTTGAGACAGAGTCTCACTTTGTCACCAGGTGCCAGGCTGGAGTGCAGTGGCACAATCTCGGCTCACTGCAATCTCCGCCTCCCGGGTTCAAGCAATTCTCCTGCCTCAGCCTCCCGAATAGCTGGGACTACAGGCACATGCCACCATGCTCAGCTAATTTTTGTATTTTTAGTAGAGACGGGGTTTCACCATGTTGGCCAGGATGGTCTCGATCTCTTGACCTCGTGATCCGCCCGCCTCGGCCTCCCAAAGTGCTGGGATTACAGGCTTGAGCCACCACACCCAGCCTTAAAGATGGATACAGTATAAAAATAAAAATCAAAGATACTTGACAAGATAATAGAGCAGAGACAAAATAGAAGGCTGAAGTAGTTAATGGAGCTGAAGTATCATATTCCAAAGCAGGCAATAGAAGCTACAACTTAATCTCCTACAGGGTGGGGACTACAGATCTGTGTAAAATGGAGAAATAAAGTTGGCCTCACTACTTAAATCCAAGAGCTATGATTAATAAAAGTAGGGTGAAAATATACTGAAACCTAGTGCCTGAGGCTACAGTTTTTCTGAAGTTTCCAGGCAATGTAAACCTGAGGATACTGGCATAGCCTCAGCACAAGGCTGCCTGAGGCTCACTAACCAGTCTTGTAAATCCCTTATATCCCTACCAGGGAGGAGGCACAAATCTTGATTTTAAAGCAGCCTCATAACTTCTTGTCAGAAAGGAGGGAGTCAAGAGAATTAAAGAACAACAAAACAATGCAAAGCAAAAAATACATTCCCCTCAAATAAACCTGTGAACCACAATTCTAAAATGCATGAAGAAATCTAAAGCTAAGAAACACAACCGATATTTTAAGTGTTCTTGCCATGAAAAATAAGTATGTGAGAATATATATGCTAACTAGCTCAATGTAGCCATTTTATGATGTATACATATTTCAAAACAACATGTTGTACAGGATAAATATATAAAAATATTGTCAATTAAAAAGTAAGTTAACCTTTTTTATACTTTAAGTTCTGGGGTACATGTGCAGAACGTGCAGGTTTGTTAAATAGGTAATACTGGTGTCATGATGGTTTGCTGCATCCATCACCCCATCATCTACAACTGATATGCGTCACACTGAGTGCATCATACTTAGGATGTTGAAGATTTTTTTATATGCTGTTTATAAGAACAGATCTAGATGAGATTAGAATTGTCAACAACTTTTGTCCTAGGCAGTGTGGCTGGGCCAAATAAAACAATTTTTACAATTCTAAGCAGGTTACCAATAAAATATCACTGCTTCACGGTGGTCAATTAAAGGGAGGAAAAATAAATCTAATTAAAGTATGAGAAATAATAACATCAAAATAGAAAGCAATTAATAGACAGGATAAACAGTGCCATGGAAAATAGCACTGAACACTTCAATGAAAGATGAAAAATATATGTTCAAGCACTTAAGATTCTCATGAGATTTATTGAGACAATTTGCATTAAAACTTCAGGCATTAATCTCCTGGGATCTCTGTTCCAGAATGTAGAGAAGTAGACAATGGCAGGGAATAAACATTTACTATGATATTAGCTAATTTTCAGATGTTGAAGAGAAACGCAAGTATTCAATGAATAGTGCATTTGACTAATAATCAGAATAAAATAAACAACATAATTAGGTCAATTTCTGAATATATAATAGGAACTTTTAGGTAATCGATAATAAATTAAAAATCTTTAAAGCTAAAAAGATTAGTTACCTAAAAGTTAGTAATTTGGCATTCTAGATTTCTCATTATCAACAAGAAAAGCTGCAGAAAGTGGGGTAAAAGCTTGAAAGCATTGAGATGAAAAATATTTATTAACTCAGAATTCTATATTCCAGCAAAAGTGTAATTTGAAAGGAAGGGCAAAATTAAGACATTTTTGGAAAAAACAACAACAAAAAATAAAGCATTTGTTACAAACAAATCCTTACAATATTTACTTTGGTTAAAAGAAAGATGCAATATGAATGTCATTTTTAAATTTCCTGCAAGTAAGGTTCAATATTGTGTTTACTGCGAAGTTGGTTAGAACTCAAAACTTTCCTTAAATTCCTCACAATATCCCCTGCCTTAGTCCATTTTGTGTTGCTATAACATAATACTACAGACTGAATACTTTATATAAAGAAAACTGGAGCTTTATTTCTTACAGCCCTAGAGGCTAGGAAGTCCCAGATTGAGAAGTCAGATCTGGTGAAAGCCTTCTTGCTGTATCATCCCGTGGTGGAAAGTGGAAAGGTCAGAGAGAGAGGAAAGGGGCTGAACTCATCTTTTTTTTCAGTAACATATTCCCTCAATAACTAATCCAGTCCTGCCATAATGACATTAACCCATTCATGAGAGCAGAGCCCTCAGGGCCTAATCACCTCTTAAAGGTCTCATCTCTCAACACTGTTGCATTGAGAATTAATTTTATAACACATTAAGGACACGATCAAACCATAGCATTCTGCCTCTTGCCACCAAAAATTTATATGCTTTTCCCAATGCAAAATATATTCATTCTATCCCAATAGTCCTTAAAGCCTTGACTTTTTCCGGCATCAATTCAAAACACCAAAGACCAATGTCTCATTGAAGTAAGATATGGGTGAGACTCAAAGCATAACTCATCCTAAGACTAACACCCCTCTAGCAGTAAGTCTGTAAAACTAACAAGTGACATGCTTTTAAAATGCAATGGTGGGACAGGCATGGGATAGACATTCCCATTCCAAAAGTGAGAAATAGGCAACAAGAAAGAAGTAACTGGTCTCAAGTAAGTCCAAAACACCACAGAAAAAAAAAATAACACGAAGTCTTAAAGCTGGAGAATAATCTACTTTGACTCCATGTTCCACATCTTTGGCATAATGGAGCTGGAATTGGGTCTCCAGTGTCTCAGCCAGCCCTGCCCCTATGACTTTGCTGGGATCAGTTCACACAGCAGATCTCACAAGTTGGTGTTTCCTACCTGCACCTTTCCAAGGCTTGAGTTGGATACTGGTGGCCCTACAGTTCTGGGATCTCTGGGTGGCCTTTCACCCTCAGCTCCACTAGGTATTGCTATAGTGCAGGCTCTCTGTTGCTACTCTGATTCCATATTGGCACTCAGCATTGCCCTATTAGCGGTTCTCTATGGTGGTTCCATCCCAGCAATAAGTCTCTGACTTGATGGCAAGAGTGTCTGCTACGTTATTTAAATCTTGGTGCAAGTCACACAGCCTTACAGCTCATGCACTCCACATGTCTTTGGAGTCAGCACCATGTGCATGTCACCAAGGCTTACCCTTTGTGCCCTCAGGAGCAGCATCATAAGCCACGCATGGGACAACTTAAACCAAAGGTAGAGAAGTCAATAAACATTGCACTGGAATGCAGACAGCAGACACTTTTTGAGGTGGTTCAGGTCATTGAATGCTGAGGTGGTGTTTGTGCCTCTCTGGAAAACTTGCCCTCAAGGTCCTAGCTTGCCACAAGGATCTCTGAAAAACCTTGAGGGTCATCCTCCAATTATCATTGTGAATAACACCTGGATCTTTTAAATCCATATTAATCTCTTTAGAAAATGGTCTCTTGGCCCCATTCTTAGTTTGCTTTCCTAAAGACACCTTTTCACTCTTTACATGGTAAGGCTGTGAATTTTCCAATTTTTTCCGTTCTTCTTCCCCTTTAGCTATAAACCTCATTTTTCAATAATTTCTCTTTATTTGCATCTTATGCTATTAGGTTAAAAGGAGCCATGCAGTCTTTCTGTATTTTGCTTAGAATTCCATCTGCCACCAGATATCATACTTTCATGTTCTTAAATGCTGCCTTCTATAAAGCCCCTGGCCAGGGACAAATTCAGCCAAGTTATTTGCAACATTATAACAAGAAAGGCCATAATTCAAATTTCCAATACTTGTTTCTCCTTTCCAACTGAGAATTCATCAGAATGGCTTTTATTCTCCACACCTCTACCAAGATTCTGATCATGACACATTATGTAATCTCTAAGACATTTCAGACTTTCTCTACAGTTCTCTTCTGAGTCCACACCATAGTCATCCTTCATGCTCTCTTCACAACAATCTAGGTTTTTTGTATCCTGGTCCTCTAAATTCTTCCAGCTTTGTCTTAGTACATTTGTGTTGTAATGAATAAATACCTAAGGCTGAGTAATATATAAACAAGTGTTTTTGGCTCATGGTTCTGCTGACTGTACAAAAATCATGACATCAGCATATGCTTCTGGTGAGGGTTTTAAGCACTTCCACTCATGGTGAAAGGTAAAGTACAGCCAGCATGTGCAGATCACATGGCAAGAGAGGAAGCCAGAGAGATAGGGAGGGTAGGTGTCAGCTTCTTTTTAACAAGAAGTTCTCATGAGAACGAACAGAGTGAATTCACTCATTACCACAAGGACTGCATGAAGCCATTCATGAACGATCTGCCCCATGACCTAAACACCTCCCATTAGTCATCCATCCCCAATACTGAGATCAGATATCAACATTTGGAGAGTCAAATATCCAAAGCATAGCATTCTGCCCCTAGTACCCTAAATTCCATCTCTTTCTCACATGTAAAATATAATCATTCCATCTCAATGATCTCCAGTGGTCCCCAAAAGTCCTAACTGGCTCCAGGATCAATTTAAAATTCCAAAGTCCAAAGCCCTAAGACTCAAGGAAAGTTTCTTAGAGCTATCAGCCTGTAAAATCAAAATTATATTGTTTACTTCCAAGATATCATTCTAAAAGGGAAAAATAGGCCAAAGGAAACTAGAAACAGGACCCACATAAGTTGAACCCCAGCAAGATAGGCATTAAATCTTAAAGCTCTAAAATAATCATCATTGATGCCATATCACACGTCTTGGGCACACAGGTATAAGGAGTGGGCTCCCAAGGCCGGGGAAGCCCCTCCTTTTGCTGGGTGCAGCCCATGTCGCTGCTAACATCAGTAGGAGTTGAATGCCTATGGCTTTTCCAGGCTGGGGTTGCATGCTATTTGGTGGCTCTATAATTCTGGAATCTGAAGGGGTGAAGACCTACTTCTAAGAGTCCACTAAGCACTGCCTTAGGAGAGGCTTTCTGTAAAGCTTTGTTCCTGTGTCAGGCTTCTGCTCGAGCACCCAAGCTACCTGATACATTCTTTGAAATCTAGGAGGAAGTTGCCAAGAACATTCAATCCATGGCTTCCTTTTAACCTATTATTCCCAGTGGGTAATTACTCCACAGTGTCCAGTCTTTTCTCCAGAACCTATGCCTTGCTGTGGTTGGCTCAGTGGGGACAGCAACCTTGACTGGAGTACTCCCACCTCAGGAGGAAGATCCTTCCATATGTCTTTCTAACTAGTTTCTTCTCAGTGTATACCACCTCTTCTCCTTTTCTATGCTTGTTGCTATTCAAAAGTCTTCGTTTTTCAGGGTTGTTTTTATTCCTTGCTTCTCTTACTCAATATTTTTTCTTAATGTGTGAATCTTGGAATCGTCTGAAGCATGTGTTAAAACATACATTCTTGGATCTAGTTTCAAAAATACTGAATCAGAATGAGGAAATGTGAATATTATAAATCTACATTTTGTAATCAACTTAGATAATTAAAATGCATACTAAAGTTTGAGAACTACTGTGTTTTTAAATAAACTTTGTCTAAGCATTGCCTTGTACAGATTTGTTTTTGGCAAATAATTAACCAATGAGTCATAAATTTTACATCAAAATCAAATTGCTAAGTTCCATACAAATATAACTGTCTGCTAACTGGTCATTTCAACACAAATGCCATATATTCACCTACAAATAGTATATTTAAATTTGACTTCATCTGCTTAAATTTTTATTTCATGCAGTCCCTGAACTAAGAATGTGAGTCACCTTAAGGTCAACTGTTCTCACTACATTTGTTCCCACCTTTTTTGTCACCCCCTAAACCATTTTTCTGAGCTTCAGCCACTTCTTCCTAGTCTTGAGACTGGCCCTGTTTGTCACATATGCATACTTTTTCACATGTTCCTCCTCCCAGTTCAAGTTGTTTCCTCTTGTTACTCCTCTTCTGTACTTGGAAGACTCCAACTTGAAGCCTTTTCTCTCTCTTCTGCCAGGTTTCTACCTTTGTGCTTCCATGCCAAGCTCTCAATCACAGCATTTTCCACATGTATGGAAACTACCAGCTTACACCTGCTTTCTTTACTATTCAAGAAGCACTTGCAAGAAAGTTTTGATCTGGTTTCATTTATCATTTTATCTTAGGAGGGAGTACAGAAACTAGCTCTGAGTGGTACTCAACATCCATTTCCTAATAAAAGGCATAAATCCATGAGTAAATTGATAACTATTTGACCCAGGTTCAGAGATTATACAATCATCTTTCAAATTTCCATATGTATTTTGTGTAAGTATAGCATCAGATTCATGTGGAACCTTCAGATTCCCCCCAAAAAACTCTTATCTTCC
>NW_016107476.1:3124615-3163558 GCF_001604975.1 Cebus imitator
TTTTTTTTTGAGACAGAGTCTTGCTCTGTCACCCAGGCTGGAGTGTGGTGGTGCAATCTCAGCTCACTACAACCTCAGCCTCTTGGGTTCAAGGGATTCTCCTGCCTCAGCCTCCTGAGTAGCTGGGATTATAGGCGCCTGCCACCACACACAGCTGATTTTCTTTTTGTATTTCCAGTAGAGACCAGGTTTCACCATGTTGGCCAGGATGGTCTTGAACTCCTAACCTCAGGTGATCCACCCGCCTCAGCCTCCCAAAGTGCTGGGATCACAGGCTTGAGCCACTATGCCCGGCTAATCTTCATTCTTCAGTGAATTCACATACTAAGGGACAATTCGTGATCCTCAAATAAGAAACTCCAAGTAAAACACCTTAGAGTTTGTGTTTCTCCAGACTGCATTTTTAATATGAAGCTATGAACATCACCATAACATAGCATGCTCTTTGCTCTCTTAAGAATTAGGGAAGAATTTTGAGGATATGAGGACATTGTTAGATCTCTTTCTAATTATTCTATGTTTCCCATGTAACTGCTTTAGTCTCTGAATCAGTTTGATGTCATTTTAGAGCCACTGATATTCACTAGTGTTGGACTAAGAAATATTTGAAAGTATGCAATGCAAGTTTACTCTCACTGAATCCTTTCCCAATGCCTTTGTATTATTAGAGTAAAATTCAAAAAAATAAAACTGGTCTTTCTTTCAAAATTATAAAAGGTCTTACTGATTTTGCCCTGAAAGTTACCATAAGAGCTATAACCATCACTATGTAAAGATGGATATTCTGAAAAGAAGCTTTTATAAGAAATTGAAAATAAAAAAGACTGCCAAAGGAAAAGTTTAATCTTCTGATCTAATTTCAAACCTTATAATGTTAAAATAGTCCACAAATTGATGGAGCAGGAGAGGGGAGAGTTCGACACTATTACTTTGCCCCTATGTCTTCTTGATACCTTAAATAGAAAGAATAAATATCACCTAGAACAGCATGTACTTCAAATCTATTCTTGTGAAGTAAGTAATCCAGGATTATATTCTAAGTCCAATGGAAGTTTTCATCTTTTTGGAATTGTGGTATTAATTATTCATTCCTTTACTGCCAGAATTATTTACTTGAACTTGACCAAATTGTCCCACATCAGTCATTCCAATGGACTGATTTGGAATTCAAGAATAACTTGTGCATGTTACCTTTATAAAAAAGCAAAGAAGGAAAAAAAAAATAGTGATATGAACATGTAGCAACAGTGTAGGGATTGTTTATTCATCCTCTCAAAACTCTTAGTTATATATGTAATAAAGTCACTTTTAGAACATATATATCACCACCAATTAACTTACCTAAATTTCCTGTGCTGTCTTCAATGCAACATGACTGAAAATACATCATCTATTGTCTATAAAACAATCATTTATTGGTGTATGTATAGAAGGGTTCATTAGTATCAGATAAAAATGGAACTACCACCAGGGTTCATAAGAGCAAGCACCTAGCTCCCTTTTAGTTATGCAGATTTCACAAGCAAATGGTTACTTCATGGCCTGCTTAAATTCTTCTCCTGAAAAAGCCTTTTCTCTGTTTGCCACTGGGCTAGCTTGCAAATTTTTCAAACTTTTATGCTCTGCTTCCTATTTAAACATAAAGTCCAACTTTAAGTCATTTATGTGCTCCCACATTGAGATAGGATGTTAGCAACAGCCAGGCCATATCTTGAATGCTTTGCTACTTAGAAATTACTTTCACAAGATATCCTAAATCATCACTCTGAAGTTCAAATATTCAAAGATTTCTAGGGCGTGAAAAGAATGCAGCCAAGTTCTTTGCTAAGGCATAACATGCGTGACCTTTGCTCCCGTTCCCAATTAGTTCCTCATTTCCATCTGAGAACTTCTCAGCCTGGCCTTCACTGTCCATATCACTATCAGCATTTTGGTTGTAACCATTTAATCAGTCTCTAGGAAGTTCCAAAATTTTCCTTACCTTTCTGTCTTCTTCTGAGACCTCCAAACATTTCCAACCTCTGCCCATTACCAGTTCCAAAGCTGCTTCCACATTTTCAGCTGTCTTTATAACAAAGTCCCGCTCCTCTATATTTTCTATATTAAGCCATTGTTGTATTGCTATAAAGAAATATCTGAGATTGAGTAATTTACAAAGAAAATGGTTTAACTGGCTGATTGTTCTGCAGGCTTTACAGGAAGCATGGTGTTGGCATGTGCTCAGCTTCTAGGAAGGCCTCAGGAAGCTAACAATCATAACAGAAGGCACAGGGGGAGCAGCCATGTCACATGGCAAAAGCAGGAGCGTGCAAAAGTGGCAAGGTGCCATACACTTTGAAACAACTAGATGTCATGAGAAGTTACCCACTATCATGAAGACAACACCAAGCCATGAGGGATCTGCCCCCATGACCCAAACACTTCCCACCAGGCCCCACCTCCAACAATGAGGATTATAGTTCAACGTGACATTTGGATTAGGACAAATATTCAAACTGTATCATTCCTGTTCATCCTTTTATTAGGTAGTTTCCCTGACTATCAAAGAGGTTCTTAAGCAATCCAAAAATAATTTTATGATGGAGGGGTAAATACAGGTATGAATGATATTTGTTGGCTTAATAAATGGTTTGATTCATCAATAATTCTTAACGAGGTCTCTGATAATTATGTAATTTTTGTGTATGATACAAAGTTAGGATGCCTTCCTCTTCTTAATGTGTCATCTCTCCTCCTGAAGTAACATGTAGGTGCTGGGAGTAACCCACAGTATGATATTAAAGAACAATGAAAACAGGAAGACAATATCAGGAGAACTAAAAGTCAAAAGCCAAGTGGAATATCATGGATCAGAAGAGGCTATTCAGAGTTCAGAAAGGAAGGTGCCTGACAACAACAAAAGTATCAAAGAATACAGACAAGATTGGCTATTTGAGCCCCATGTACATGTGAGTGTGAAAGTGCTTGGAGGCTGAATGGAAGAGGCAATGATGAGAGAATTGTTATAACCACTGAGGCAGAACTATGAGCTCATTTCATCCTGAGGTTGTAGCTTAACTGGGGAAGCCAAAGAAACAAAATAAGTAGGACATTTTCTCAAGCCTACTTTAGCTGTTTATGAATCCTGATTTTGATAAACATATTTCAATTTGTGGTAATTCTCTAGAAGCTGCTTTTATTGTTTTCCAAAAGTGTGGTAGGTAGAAAGAACATTGAACTAGTAATAGGGAGACAGGTTCCAGGACTTGCCCTGCTACTAATTTAGAATTTTTGATGAATATGCTAAATTAGCATCAACAAAATATACATTACGAACAGCACTAGGTAATGTGATGGATACAAAAATGATTAAGATAAAATACCTCTCTTCTCAGACCTCAGAAATCAAGTGTGGGAAATATTTATCCTCAAGTGATAATGAGGCATAGCGTGCTAAGAACTAAAAGAGCAAAAAGCAGAGAGAGAAAGAAATAAGAAAAAAATAACTTAGATGAAAGACATTAGATATCTAAAAACTGTGTGTTAGAAAAATAATTTGAGTAGAGTTTTGAAAGATGAAAGGTATTTTACTAGTCAGCCATAAGAAAGTGGTGCACTTTAGAAAAACAAAACTACACAAGCAAATGTATAGGGCAACAGTTTCAGTGAGACCTGAGTTCTGTTTTTAGTTTTGAGACAGAGGAGGGAGAAACATTGTAGAGATAAGACAGTAAATTGATGGGGAGTAATTCGCTAAATGCTTTCAGTTTCTAGGTAGAGAAGATGATCTACTCTGTAAGCAATAAGCAACCAATGACAAGCTTGTGAATATGACAGATATAATAAAAATAACAACAACAACCAGTAACAACCCATTAATGTATTGCAGAGTCACAGGCTACAGAAATCAAGACATGCTTTTTCTGAACAAGGCAGGTGCAGTCAGCCTAGAAATGGAGGATGGTTAAACAAAACTTTATACAGGATCAATCAACAGGATTTGGCAAAAAAGTAATTAGAAGAGAGAAATGAAAATTTTGTGGACCACTTATTACATCTGTGACTTTAAAACTATTTGTGGAGGGCATGATTCCATCATGTATCTCAAGAATCAAGTTGGATTAAAGGAGAGGCTCTTATGTGTGTCTCTACAACGAACTCTGTGAGTTACTGGGTTTGTGTACAATTTTCTTTGGTAGAAGTTTTCTGCTAAATATAAGAAACAAAATTTGAAATTTTCTGTGATAAATTAAATGTTTAGACCATGATGATATTCAAGGATACTTGCAATTCAAATATTCTAAGTATCATTTTTCCTGTCATGCTGTGTAGGAAGTCACTGAAACTAAGTCACCAAGGTGTCCCAAAGGCCCTGTGGAAACCTTAAGTCATTTAATGATGCCTAGAATTTTCTGGTTGTATTATTTGATCTGATACTGCAGCAATCAAACTTGTAGCATTGAATAAACAGAAATTATATGACATTAAATTTGGGAAATGGTAGATAAGTCCTTAATTTTAACAATGTTTTCCACTGGAAAAATAGAATAATATTAACAAATGTATTGAGCATCTGTACCGAGTACATCTAAAAAAGAAATAGAATGATTCTGAGTACTTTAGGTTTTCTTTGGGAAATTTGGAAAAAGTACAAGTAGACAATGTTTCAAACATCTTAAAATAGTTTTAAGTGATAATTATGGTCCCTTTTACCAGCAACATTTATGACTCTCCCAATTTTTTATTTTGTTTATAAGTTTCCTACTTTAAGAGGTTATAGTGACTCATATTTATCAAGTTTTAACTGTTTTCTGTTTTTCTGTTGATTCAGTTACTGCTAAGTCTTATGGTTCAATTTAGACTCCTTGTGGATATGGGAACATAACGTAATGGAGTGTGGCAGCTACTACAAATCAACTAAAATCATAGATCCAAAGCCCATTCTGCCCATTGGTTTTGTAGGAAGGAGGGTTGTCTATATTGTTTTTGAATGTCAGGGTTCAGGAATGTCAGGTTGGTGTCTTTCATAACAGACCTTGAGAAAACATTCTAGTGCAGGTAGTTTATTTGAAATGTGGCTGCAGGAGACATAGGAAAGGAAGAAAGCTAATCTAGGATGTGCTATTGATGTTACCACAGCAGGCAACAGAAGTTCAATCCTGCTAGGGGCCTAGGGAGAGCAAAGAAAATACCTCAGGGCAGTTCCACCAAAGGGTCAAGGATGCAGAAATATTATTAATCTTCACTTGCCTGTTATTGATTAATTATTGATCAAAGTCTGCTCCCAGGGGCACGAAATCCTGGCATTTCCAGCTGGACTCTGCCCTTTCAGGTCAAGCAGGGTGCTATGGCCAGAGAAAGACCAGAGGCAGAGAGTCACAGGCGTTTGCAGCAGAGAGTCACAGGCGTTTACAGCAGAAAGCCTTTGGTCTACGTGAAAATGGTGGCCACCATGGGGAAATGGGCAGAGGGCCTTCTTGATTCCTTGTGACTCCAAAACATATTTGAGCAAAGTTTATTCTCTCATAGGTCTTAGATTTTGTTCACTATTCAATTTTATCTACCTGAGTTGCCCTCACTGTACTTTCCTCTGGACAAATAGTAATTTGCACTTAAATTTCAAATTAAATATACTTCTTTGTAAGAGGGTAATATCCAGGATAAAATTAAACAGGATAATTTAGCACCACCATTTTAAGTATTCTTCAAATATTCACAGCATGACATTTTTAATAGCATATCTCTCAGTATCTCATCTTTACTTCCTTCTCTGACTGAGAAAAGTCCAATCCAAATGTACTCCATTCTGGGCACTTTCAATAATTGGAACATTTCAGTTAGGAAAGAAATCATGATTTTCAGAAGACCCCATATAAAAGTTTTAAGATTATTTAAATATTATCCATTACTATAGACACCAAAATATAAAAGCAATTAGATCTCTAAGTATATTCATGGCAAAGGTGATTTTACTGTCTTAAGGGATTTGAGAGGTTTTAGGAAGGCTATGTGGAAAATATGTTCAAAGACTGACCCACCTATCCACCAACACCACCTGCAATGCAGCACAGCAGAAGAAAGGACAGACAAATGATCTATTACTCCATACTCAAAGAAATATCCTTAGGGTAGCAGAGACTGAGAAAGGGTTTTGAAAATTCACAGAGTTTTAGTTCTTGTCCTTTCCAAAGATGGCAAATCCAGTGAACGTGGACTTCCACCCCTCTCTTTCTCAATTGCTACAGATAATACAACTTAATCCCAAAGATATGTCTCCAAACATTTTCTGTAAAGAGACAGGGAATAAATAGTTCAAGCTTTGCAGCCATGTGGTTTCTGTCTACTCAACTTTGCTGTTGTAGTGCAAAGCAATTACAGACAATATATAAGGAAGTGATTGTGCTGTATTCTAGTAAATCCTTATTTATAGGCAGTGAAATTTGAATGTTATATTATGTTCTTATATCACACAGTATTCTTCTATTTATTTTTCCAACCATTTAACAATGTAAAAATTGTTCCTAGCTATATAAAAAAAGGGGACAGTCCACAGTCATCCCATGGGCCATAGTATGCCAACCTCTGTCCTAGTACAGTCGCTTCATTTTGGAAACAAGGAAATAGGGTAAGCAACCTGCTTAAGAATACATGAATGTTTTGTGGCAGAGCCAGTCAGTTTTTGTCAAAACATCTTAAAGCTTGTCCGTACTGGCTTACCTTTAATGACAAGTACCAAACAACATACTCCCTTTTACTTTGATGAATACATTATTGAAAAGGATCAGACACACATCAAAATGAACTTCCTCCTGGATCATTCGGATATATATTTATATTATTTAAATGCTGCAAAATAAAAGCAGATGAACTACATACACATATATACATGGAATTTTTAATTACTTTCTAAATAGCACATAATATTCCAAATAGAAGATATAAGACATAACCATATATTTTTAAAAGCAGATATAAGAAATGGTCGATCTCTCTGCCTTGAGTGCTAATTTAATCATTATTTTGAAGACTCAGAAGCAACATATACAGGGGAAACTGAGATTTAATAGCAACACCAGTATTTGAAATATATACACAATGAGATACCGTTCCGCCTTGAAAAAGAAGGAAATCCTGCCATTTGTGACAACATGGATGAACCTGGAAGATATGATATTAAGTAAAACAAGCCAGACACAGAAAAACAAATACTGCATGATCTCATTTATATCTGAAATCTAAAAATAGTGAACTCATACAAGAGTAGAATGCTGATTACCAGGGGTTGGGTGGGGTAAGTCAGGATGATTGGGAGATGTTGGTTAAAGTATACAAAATTTCAGTTAGATAAGAAGAATAAGTTCAAGAGATCTGCTGTCCAACATGATGGCAATAGTTCATAACAATGTATTATATACCTGAAAGTGGCTACGAAAGTATATTTTAAGTGTTTTTACAACAAAAATTAAGTACGTAAGGTAATGCGTGTATTAATTAGCTCAGGCTAACCATGCTACAATGTATGCCTATTTCAAAATATGTTGTATACCATAAATATACACAATTTTTAATTGCCAATTAAAACATAAAGACCAACAAGCAATATCTACATGATAAATTTAGCTTTATCAGCAATACTGTTATTAGAAATACTGTTGTCATTTAAATTATATTTCATTTTACCACAAATATACACCTGCATGTTAAAAGTGAACCAATTCCAATATTTGCAACCAAAGTCCACTTTCAAGAAACACTCATAACTCAGAAATGAAGTATGTTATATTCAGAGAATAGATTGCATTTTAAAGGACAATGAAATATAGAAGGCCTATTAAATTAAACGATTATTCCTCAGAAATATTCCAAAAGATGAAATAATAATCATCAAAATTCTACATGAGACAAAGAAATACGTTGGAAAAAATTTTATTTATACTTCCTCATTGTAGAAGTACCCTTGGTGGAGGAAGACATACTTTTTCTTATGAGCTTAGTATTTTCACGGACAAAGTTACGCGGCTGAACTGTCATGTTGTCAAATGTCTTGTTAGTAGCATCAATTCTGGCTTTTGCATTGATCGGTGGCATGGTAGTTGGAGGTAATCCATTGATCTTATACATACGGTACATTTCATCTGTCTGGAGACAAAGAAAGAGAGAAATTTTATTTAAAATATCCAGGGACTTCAAAACATATAGAGAAAAGTTCATTATCATTAACATCTTCCGTTCTCCATGTAGAGTATGGGAAAAGTACAAAACTGAAACCACTTATAGTGACAATTATGTGGAAAATAAAGAAAGTAATTCATTTTATGCACTAAGAATTATTTAGTAAAAAAATCTCTCAGTGATTCTCCCTGTAGGTAAACTAGGCATGTATCTGATAATAAGGGAAAGCTATCCATTTGGTTTGCATAAGACTGTTGTCCAGTATGAACCTCAACTAATGGAAATAGTACCTTCCAAGATAAACACATTCATGAGAATTTAAGTGCGGCCATAGAAATGACTGGTAAAATATATTTAGCTGCCTGTAGATTATGAAAGTACATAGTATGTATAACCATTTTATTTATTTTTATTTTTTGTTTTTTAGACAGGGTCTCACTCTGTCACCCAAGCTGGAGTGCAGTGGCACTACCTTGGCTCACTGCAACCTCCATCACATGGGTTCAATCAATTCTCATGCCTCAGCCACCCAAGTAGCTGAGATTACAGGTATGTGCTAACACACCTGGCTAATTTTTGTATTTTTAAAAAAATATTTGTTAGATTTTAAGTTCTGGGGTACATGTGCAGATCTTGCAGGATTGTTACATAGGTATACACATGCCATGGTGGTTCGCTGCCTCCATCCCCCAATTACCTGCATTAGGTATTTCTCCTAATGTTATCCCTCCCCAATCTCCCCACCCCTTGCTATCTCTCCCCTAGCTCCCCACCGCCCAACAGACCCCAGTGTGTGATGTTCCCCTCTCTGTGTCCATGTGTCCTTATTGTTCAACACCCACTTATGAGTAAGAACATGTGGTATTTAGTTTTCTGCTCTCATGTTAGTTTGCTGAGAATGATGGTTTCCAAATTCATCCATGTCCCTGCAAAGGACATGAACTCAACCTTTTTATGGCTGTATAGTATTTCATGGTATATACATGCCACATTTTCTTTTTCCAGTCTATCACTGATAGGCATTTGGGTTGGTTCAAAGTCTTTGCTATTGTAATCAGTGCCACAATAAACATACGTGTGCAGGTGTCTTTAAAACAGAATGATTTATAATCCTTTGGGTATATACCCAGTAATGGGATTTCTGGGTCAAATAGTATTTCCATTTCTAGATCCCTGAGGAGTCACCACACTGTATTCCACAATGGTGGAACTAATTTACACTCCCACTAACAGTGTAAAAGTGTTCCTATATTTCCATATCCTCTCCAACATCTGTTGTCTCCAGATTTTTTAATGACCACCATTGTAACTGGCATGAGATGGTATCTCAATGTGGTTTTGATTTGCATTTCTCTAATAACCAGTGATGATGAGCATTTTTTCACATTTGTTGGCTGCGTAAATGTCTTCTTTTGAAAAGTGTCTGTTCATATGCTTCACTCACTTTTGATGGGGTTGTTTTTTTCTTGTATATTTGTTTTAGTATTTTGCAGATTCCGGATATTAGCCCTTTGTCAGATGGGTAGCTTGCAAAAATTTTTTTCCATTCTGTTGGTTGCCAGTTCACACTAATGATTGTTTCTTTTGCTGTTCATAAGCTCTTAAGTTTAATTAGATCCCATTTTTCTATTTTGGCTTTTGTGACCATTGCTTTTGGTATTTTAGTCACGAAGTCTTTGCCTATGCCTATGTCCTGAATGGTATTGCCTAGGTTTTCCTCTAAGGTTTTGATAGTGTTAGGTCTTATGTTTAAATCTTTAATCCATCTGGACTTAATTTTTGTATAAAGTGTAAGGAAGGGGTCCAGTTTCAGCTTTCTGCACATGGCTAGCCAGTTTTACCAACACCATTTATTAAACAGGGAATCCTTTCCCCTTTGCTTGTTTTTGTCAAGTTTGTCAAAGATCAGATAGTTATAGGTGTTTGTTATTACTTCTGAGGCTTCTGTTCTGTTCCATTGGTCTGTATCTCTGTTTTGGTACCAGTATCATGCTGTTTTGCTTACTGTAGCCTTATAGTATAGTTTGAAGTCAGGTAGTGTGATGCCTCCAGCTTTGTTCTTTTTGCTTAGGATTGTCTTGGCTATGCAGGCTCTTTTTTGGTTCCATATGAAGTTTAAGGTGTTTTTTTTTTTTTTTTTCCCAGTTCTGTAAAGAAGGTCAATGGTAGCTTGATGGGGATAGCATGGAATCTATAAATTACTTTGGGCAGTATGGCCATTTTCATGATATTGATTCTTCCTTACCATGAATGTTTTTCCATCTGTTTATGTCCTCTCTTATTTTGTTGAGCAGTGGTTTGTAGTTCTCCTTGAAGAGGTCCTTCATGTACTTTGTTAGTTGTATTCCTAGGTATTTTGTTCTCTCTGTGGCAATTGTGAATGGGAGTTTGCTCATGATTTGTCTCTCTTTAAGTCTGTTATTGGTGTATAGGAATGCTTGTGATTTTTGCACATTGATTTTGTATCCTGAGACTTTGCTGAAGTTGCTTATGATCTTATGGAGATTTTGGGCTGAGATGATGGGGTCTTCAAAATATACAATCATGTCGTCTACAAATAGAGATAATTTGATTTCTTCTTTTCCTAATTGAATACCTTTTATTTCTTTTTTTTTTTTTGCTTGATTGCTCTGGCTAAAACTTCCAATACTGTGTTGAACAGGAATGGTGAGAGAGGGCAACCTTGTCTAGTGCCAGTGTGCAAAGGGAATGCTTCCAGTTTTTGCCCATTCAGTATGACATTGGCTGTGAGTTTGTCATAAATAGCTTTTATTATTTTGAGATACGTTCCATCAATACCTAATTTATTGAGTTTTTAGCATAAAGGGCTGTTGAATTTTGTCAAAGGCCTTCTCTGCATCTATTGAGATAATCAAGTGGTTTTTGTCTTTGTTCTGTTTATGTGATCGATTACATTTATAGATTTGCGTATGTTGAACCAGCCTTGCATCCTTGGGATGAAGCCTACTTGATCATGATAGATAAGCTTTTTGAGGTGCTTTTGCATTCAGATTGCCAGTATTTTATTGAAGATATTTGCTTCAATGTTCTTCATGGATATTGGCTTGAAATTTTATTTTTTGTTGTGTCTCTGCCTGGTTTTGATATCAGGATGATGTTGGTCTCATACAATGAGTTAGGGAGGATTCCCTCTTTTTGTCTTGTTTGGAATAGTTTCAGAAGGAATGGTACCAGATCCTCTTTGCATGACTGGTAGAATTAAGCTGTGAAACCATCTGGACCTGGACTTTTTTTGGTTGGTAGGCTATTAATCGCTGCCTCCACTTCAGACTTTGTTATTGGTCTATTCAGGGATTCAACTTCTTCCTGGTTTAGTCTTGGGAGGGTGTAAGTATCCAGGAATTTATCCATTTCTTCTAGATTTATGTGCATAGAGTTTTTTGTAGTAATCTCTGATGGTAATTTATATTTCTGTGGAATTGGTGGTGATATCCCCTTTATAGTTTTTTTGTTTGCTTGTAGTTTTTTTTTTTTTGTCTTTTTTTTGATTCTTCTCTCTTTTTTTTTTTATTAGTCTGGCTGGCAGTCTGTCTATTTTGATCTTTTAAAAAAGCCAGCTCCTGGATTTATTGATTTTTTGAAGGGTTTTTTTGTGTCTCTATCTCCTTCAGTTCTGCTCTGACCTTAGTTCTTTCTTATCTTCTGTTAGCTTTTGAATTTGTTTGATCTTGCTCCTCTAGTTCTTTTAATTGTGATAATAGGGTGTTAATTTTAGGTATTTCCTCACTTCTCATTTGGGCATTTAGTGCTATAAATTTCCCTCTAGACACTGCTTTAAATGTGTCCCAGAGGTTCTTGTATGTTGTGTCTTCGTTCTCATTGGTTTTGAAGAATATCTTTATTTCTGCTTCCATTTCATTGCAGTGCCCTAAGCTTGATGTGTAGTGTGATACCTATCAATTAATATTAAGTGCAAGAATGTCTTGGACAACTGTCATAGACTTATTTTAATCATATCTGGTCCATTTATCTAATGTTTGTAATAATTACGTATTCAGAATCAGTGTGCCAAATGTGGACCAAACCAGGAAACATAATATGATTGGGTAAAACATCATTTTATTTTGCATAGGGATGTTTAATTTGAAAAACAAAGCTATATTTTGGTGATTATGCATATGAATATATTTTCCAGTACACTGACTCACTTTATGGGTAAAAAAGAGTGACCTAAATGAAGAGACCTACACCATGCCTAGCATTTGGTAATAATGCTGGAGTTACTGAAAGGCCCTGTACGCATGGCCAGCATTTAGTGGGTACACATGAGTAAGCTACATGAGGGGATCTATATCCTTACTCAACACCTGATGGTTATATACGAAAGCTAAAAGCAGGAACTTGTACCCTCACCTTCGCCAAGACACTTTGAAAATAATTGCTTTTAAAAATATTAAAGTCTCAATTATATTTATTGAAATTCAATTAAGATTTAAATTTTACAATAAGTGACGCTGAGTGTGCGTGTGTGTGCATGTGTGTGTGTGCATGTGTATGGAATTTGTTCATACTCTTCATTTCAAAAAGCTATACAATACTAATAGGCTTATTTTATGAAATAAAAATTGAACATTACAGTCGTTTTACATATAGCCAAATTTCTTCAGTCTAACTGTAAATAAAAGCAACTGCCCATGTATATTTAGAAAAACATTTTAAAGATATAACTTTATATCTTCTATCCCCAATCTCCCATTGAAAATATAAATACAAAACAGAAGTTAAAATAATATAAGAATAAGTTAATACTTCCATATTACTAACATCTCATAGAATTACCGCATAGATTTTTTAACAAAAGAATGCCAAATTGACAATTATATTTCTCAACTATTTCTTTAAAGAAATAAAAAAAATAAACAGATGAATTTTCCACATTTAGGTTGTGTCTCTGTGTTCTGAAAAGAGATCAGCCAAAGCCAATGATCTCATGGAATGAATAATCAAAGCTGTATATATATGTTTATTTCCAAAGTTACCATTAAGAAAACTATATTTTTAAGGTTTAGTTATATGAATGGAAACAACTGATAATTATCCATTAGCATATGTTGTCTGTGTCCACCCACAACCCTCAGGTATTTGCATATTACTGCCTGCCTCAACTTTCAATTGTGAGATTGAAAGTTGTCTTTAGCCTGAAAATCCTTATTGTAAAATATGTGTGAAACTTTAGAGATCAATTTTGCACCTCTTTGGCTCAAGATTGTTCAGAAACCCCAGAAGGCTTCTCTACTGGTGCCATAGTTTGAACAATCCCTGAGAGCATTTTTCAATCAATGATTGGAATAGTGGCAGTTACTGTCTAAGTAACCAAACTTTCTTAATCTTTCAGGTGTGAAAACTCTGAGGTATGCGTTCCACACCATTTCCCAGAGATCTCCCATGGGATTTGTTTCTAGTTGCTCACTGTGGCAGATGCCTGGATAAAGTTATTCCCCTTCCCTATCTCACATCCTGTCTTCCTTACATCTGTTAATTGAGATCACATAGTAAACACGCTACTTGGATTTCAATCCTTATTTCAACATCTGCTTCTTAGGAAATACAAGCCAAGATATTTACAATGCCATTTCCCACAGTTTCATGCCTAATGATCTATTCCTTTAAAAGCAAACAGGAATTATCAATGTTTGGTTATGTCTCTAGTTATAACAGGAATATCTCTATATAAATATTACTTATATAAATACTATATTACTTATATACTATAAATGAAATCACAATCATATATAATCTTATATATTACTGTATAAAATACATGAATATTTTATATAAGTATAAAGCTAAAGCATCATATATTTTATATTAGGTAATTATAATACTCACATTTTCATAAGCTAAGATTTATCATATACACCAATGGAAAATTGGGCAGATTTACTACTCTCTTTGAGTAGCACTGCTTTCTGTAAAACAGGCTAAATAAGTAACTTTAGTCTCTCAAAGCTAGCACTATGTATCTTGTTTACTAGTGGGAAAAGACAGCTTTTAATAACTTCAAATGTGATTTAATGAAATGGGAAATTGTGAAACTTGTGAACAAGATTATTGAAGCTCGTTTGGGCTAATATTTAATTAACATGTTCTTTAATCATTTTTATTTCCAAGTGAAGCAAAATGAAGATCATATAGTTACAAACATTGACTTAACACTTAAAATCATTAATTTAAAAGGATAAAGATGATAGTGCAAATATTTTTGATTTAGATAATGCTTTAATGACTTAATGGTTCTATTTATATAATGTTCTAGAAATTATAAGATTAGTGGTTGTCAGGGGTAGGGCAAGAATTACAGTGTTGGATATGCTTAGCACAAGGTAACCCTTTATAGAGAAGGTAGGAAGGGCATGGGCATATAGGTGAAGCGGAATTGGCCATTAAGTTGATAAATGTTCATACTGGATAATTAGTGCATGGAGATGAATTATGCTCTCTATTTCTGCACATATTTGGAATTTTCAATAATAAAAGTAGAATTAAGAAAATCATGATTTTTAAAATGTTTCAAACTCAATTTTCCCTAAATAAACTTTATCAAATTGTACCACTTCAGGCTAAAAATGGCATATTCTCTGTTGTTTCCATGTAACAACTTGTTCCCTCACATAAAATCTTTAATTGCACTGCCAGTAATTTGTCAAATCAACATAGAGAAATTGGGCACAGGTTTTGTTGGTAAAGCTTTCTGTTAATTGCAGAAGTGCCTACTGTATGCTAGATAAAAATGAATATAATTTTAATTTGAAAATATTTTTAAAGATGCCATTTAATCCCCTTAAAGCAAACAAGCAAGTACAATATGGTCACTTTAAATTACGTATCAATATAGGCAACAAGGTATGTGCAAAATGTCAACAAACACTTTACCTTCTTACTACGTATATTGTAAGGACTCTTAGAAAAATAAAAAAAAAATAGAAATAACTTCCTCAAACACTATTCAATATTTTGACTCTGTTGATTAAAACAATAAATTTTTTCTGCCTATGGTACTACCTAATTATTGTTTGATTCAGAAATCTAGAAATCACTTTTGCAGCAGGAGTTGTGTATATATGACAACATGCTCTGTGTCCCTTTGCTATTGAAAGTAGACAGTGGTAATAGATATCTTTCCAGAAATGGTTTGAACATTGTACTTAGCCTGGGAGTTCTTATTATAAAATATGTGTGAGATGTTTTAGCTCAACTTTGGTTCCTGAATAAATGTTCAAAATTGTATTTACCTTAACTGTTAATAAAATGATCACTTTAACAGATGATTAATGGCTCACATCATGTTTTTCAATTCAAAATAAATGTTATCTTCTATTCCTTTTTTATGTTAGACTTCAACATCTTGACAATACTCTGCCTTAATTAAAGGCTCCAAAATCCCTATCTCGAATAACCTAAAGCTAATGAAGTCCTTGAATAGGTATGCTACAGAAAGTGATACCTAGCTATACAAATCACTTTACAGTCATTATTTGTTTCTTCCAGAGTTCCTTAATATGGAAGGAAAAGTATTTTTTTAACTTTCCTCTAGTGTTGATAATTTTTTTTTGTTTTATAACATACTTAAAATTCTGCTCTTGGACGAAAGAAGAGTAAACCTAGAGAGAGCAGTTGAGATAAGTTGACTTTTTAACACAGCAAAATTGTTATTCTTTATCTGTAACCATTTAGTAAAATCTTTTCTTCCTAGTTTATTTACTGTCTCTAGTTGCATCAAACATCCTTGACTATTGCCTTTATAGAACTCACCTGTATTACTAATGTTGCTTTATATTTCCTACAGTACATTTCAGGTTTAAATCCTACAATGATTGAAGTTCCGTCTGTGTTAAAAGGAACAAGTTCTCCAACCTCTGGTCTTACAAAAAACTCCGGATCACTGCCAGGTAGGAAGTATGCAGTGAATGGCTCAGGATATCTGAAACAAAAGTATAAAATTCAACTTATTGAACTTGATCATTATCTCATTCTCTTTGTGAGAACTTGAGTAGAATTTAAATCATGCTACAATAGGCCTAGGTAAATATGAATGCTGAATGCTTACCAAATAATAGTGAGGAGGTATGTTTTAAAAATTACTTAAAAGGGTTATTCTTCTCAGGGTGACAAAATGAAAATTCTAAAGGTTTTAAAAATCACATCTTACATTTTTAATGCACAAAGAAGCCAGCTACAGTGGGTCATACCTACAATCCCAGAATTTTGGGAGGCCGAGGCAGGTGGATCACTTGAGGTCAGGAGTTGAAGACCAGCCTGGCCAACATGACAAAACCCCATCTCTACTAAAAGTACAAAAATTAGTTGGGCATGGTGGTGTGTGCTTATAATCCCAGCTACTCAGGAGGCTGAAGCAAGAGAATCACTTGAACCCAAGAGGTGGAGGTTGCAATGAGCCCAGGTCATACCATTGCATTCCAGCCCAGGTGACAGAGTAAGATGGTTCGGTGGCTCACACTTGTAATCCCAGCACTTTGGGAGGCCAAGGCAGATGGATCATCTGAGGTCAGGAGTTCAATACCAGCCTGGCCAACATGGTGAAACCCCATTTCTACTAAAAATACAAAAAAATTAGCAAGGCATGGTGGTGTGTGCCTGTAATCCCAGTTACTCAGGAGGCTGAGACAGGAGAATTGCTCGAACCCAGGAGGTGAGGTTGCAGTGAGCCAAGATCGCACCATTGCACTCTAGCCAAGGCAACAAGAACAAAACTCTGTCTCAAAATAATAATAATACACAAATATATTATTAATAAAATAATAATGATACACAAATTAAAAAAACGTTGAATACATATGACAACATGCTCTGTGTGCCCATGTAAAAAGAACTTGTGCAAGAAAACTCTGGTCAGAGCTTTCAATACTATGTTGAATATAAGTGACGAGAGAATGCGATCTCATTCACAATTGTACAAAAAGAATAAAACAATTAGGACTACAGCTAACAAGAGAAGTAAAATATTTCTACAATGAGAATTACAAAACAGTGCTCAAATAAATCAGATAGGACACAAACAAATGAAAAAAGACTCGATGCTTATGGATAGGAAGAATCAATATTGTTAAAATGGCTATACTACCCGAAGCAATTTATAGATTCAATGCTATTCCTATCAAACTACCAATGACATTCTTCACAGAATTAGAAAAACACCTGAATAACCAAGGGAATCTTAAGTAAAAGCAGCAAAGCTAGAGGCATGACATTACCAGAATTCAAACTATGCAACAAGGCTACAGCAACCAAAGCAGCATGGTACTAGGAAAAAAGCAGACACATAGACCAATGGAACAGAATAGAGAGCCCAGAAATAATGCCATCTTTGAAAAAGCTGACAAAAACAAGCAATGGGGAAAGGATTATCCATTCAATAAATGATGCTGGGATAACTAGCTGGCCATATGCAGAAGATTGAAGTGGGACCCTTACCTTATACCACATACAAAAGTCAACTCAAGATGGATTAAAGACTTAAATTTAAAACCCCAAATCATAAAATACCTGGAAGAAAACCCAGGCAATACCATTCTAAGAACAAGTAAAGATTTCATGATGAATATGCCAAAAGCAATTGCAACTAGAACAATTTTTTTTTTTTTTACAAGAGGGATCTAATTAAACTAAAGAGCTCCTGCAAAGCTAATGACACTATCAACAGAGTAAACAACCTACAGAATAGAATATTGGTAAATCATGCATCTGACAAAGGTCTAATGTCTAGTATCTATAAGAAACTTAAATTTACAAGAAGAAAACAACCCCATTAAAAAGTGGGCAAAGGACATGAATAGACACTTTTCAATAGAAGATATACATGTGGCCAAAGAGCATATGAAAAAATGTTTAACATCACAAATAATGTAAGAAATGCAAATCAAAACCACAATGACATACCATCTCACATCAATCAGAATGGCCATTATTAAAAGGTCAAAGGAAAATAACATGCTGATGAGGTTGCAGAGAAAATGGAACACACATACACTGTTGGTGGAAGTATAATGCTTTATGTCTATAGAAGCAAACCAACAGTACCCCAGGCATTTTCAAATGCCACCTAAGAGGGGCAATATTGCCCTGGTTACTTCCAAACCTGTTTTTTTGTTCTTTGTTGGCACTGCCTCAACTATGTGACTCCTTCTAACTTGTAAAGTTCTATATACATCTACACCAAGATTTCTGATAAATAGCCCCAACAGTCCCCTTTTAATAGAGGTCAAGATGGCTTCCAAAAGATTTTTCTTCACCCAGTGGTTTGCAAGGTTTCTATTTCCTGGTTTATATTTTTTTCTATGTTCAAGCAAGCTACAAAGAAGCACAAATTTAAAAATCAGATGAAAATAGAGCTTCTCTGTTTCAATATTAAGGGTTTGTGTGTACAGTGTTGGTGAGGAGGGTGACTACGAATGGGGATAGTGAAGTATGATTTTAAAATAATCTTAATTGAAAAGGATAAGACTGATACAAGTACAGACTCTACTGAGGACAGATATCTATATAAATTATATCAATTTATATAAAAATATAGATTATATAAATATACAGAATTTATATAAAAAGCTATATAAAATATATTTATATTTTATATATCTATATATAAATACATGAATATAATATATTCATATTATAGCATATTCATAATTTATATAATCTATTCATAATTTATATATAAAGATTTTTATATATCTTCCTTTATATGGCATTCCTTAAATTATACTTTCCCATAAGATGTAAGATACTTATTCTGCCTGCAGCTGCCAAAGCTAATAATGAATATAACTCTCTAAGAGAACAGGAATGTTTAGCAGCTTTCTCAGGGATGTTGATATGGAAAATATATCTAGGCAAATCTGCCATATTTGTTAGCCTGCCACAGTTCAGAATGGCCTGAATGGCCTGAATCTAAATTCACAGGATGACAAGATAAGGTAGGAATGTAAAGAAGGGTATCTCTGGGATAGGATCAGAAATATTGGAGGGGGGAGTTGAGCCATCTTCCCTAAATGTGCACCCCGCCCACTAAGCATCCACAAGCCTAGAACTTATTTCATTCTTCACTGTGGTTGTGTAAACATTTGTGTGTGTGTGTGTGTGTGTGTGTGTGTGTGTGTGTGTTTAGATAAATTGTGACAGTGATATCTAGTTTGTAGTAGCATACAAATTAAATTAATTCTATATATGCTAAACATTTAATAGGCATGTGACAATCATTTACTATTATTATTATTATTGTATTGTTCTTAGGTAGTTCAGACAAGGAAATTAGAAACAGCAGTGAATGATCATGAATAATCACTTAAGTGAGTTCATATTGTCCTAAATTTGACACAGCTCTGATCTTTGCTGGAAACAAATTATTTTCAGTTCTTTTTCTTGATAACAATATTATTAAGCATGGTAGATAATTTGTGTCTTGGGAAATATCCCCTTTCATATGTTTGTGACAAGAATGTGGCAGCCATTCTCTAAGGTAAAAATAATTGTATTCAGAAAATTAAAATAGCTGCTCACATAAATACTGATTAATGCTAGAAAGTTGATGCTAATGCATAGAGGAGATATGTAAGATTTCCAAAGGGGAAAATTTCTGTTAATTTTTACATGTTTTTAGAAATTATAAAAACACTTTTTCATCTCCATCTGGAGCATTCGAAAGCTGTTTGTTTCAGTCAGTGGAACGTCCTTGAGAAAACTGCTTACAAAACAATTTCATCAAGTTTTTTTAAGTGCCATCATTTATTTTACCTATTTATTTTTTTTTAGACAAAGTCTCACTCTGCACCCAGGCTGGAGTCATGTGATGTCGGCTCATTGCAACCTCCACCTCCTGGGTTCAAGCAATTCTCCTGCCTCAGCCTCCCGAGTAGCTGGGATTACAGGTAGTCGCCACTACTCCCAGCTAATTTTTGTATTTTTAGTAGAGATGGGGTTTCACCATGTTGGCCAGGCTGGTCTTGAACTTCTGACCTCAGGTAATTTGCCCATCTCGGTCTCCCAAAGTGCTATGATTACAGAAGTGAGCCACCGTGCCTAGCTGTCATCATTTTTTTTAAGACAGTAGCTTTATTGTTATTGTTAGAAATAAATGGAGACCCAGCTGTGGTATAAAAGTGTTAAGGAATTAGAGAGGGTTTAAACAATGTGGGCAGCATGATTCACTGAAGATTTCTTAAATTATATGTATTCAGGTCTGTGGTTATATATATATATGTGTGTGTGTACATATATATATACACACACACAGCCCTACAATTAGTTTTCTTAATGAAAATGCTCATCTACAGATTTTCGCTTTATAACAAGACAATTTCTATGTAGATGATCCCAAATGATTATTTCAAAATATGATTAGCTTATATTACTAGGAAACCATTTGTTTCTAATTTCTATACTTTATCAGAACTCAGTTGGACTTAGTGATAGTGGCTAAGAGATGGTGTATTTCTCATTTCCTAAGATTTACATTGTAGTTTTTTTTGTGTAATTCATAATGCTCATTTATATGGAAATAATTTTTAAATGTTATCACAAAGGGCAGACATTAGTAAAAACTAGGATATTCAGAAAAATAAGAAAATTATATTTCTCAAAAGTTTTACTTCTTGCTAATCACTTATATGCACATAAAATATTTTAAGAATAGCTAAATTATTTTGATACTTTGAACTGTTATGTTTTTATAATAATTCTTCAGAATACTTCGTATTATTATGTTTAAAATTACCCTTTGATACACTAACACTTTACATATTCAATTTAGGAAACAGAGTCGCTACCACCATAGGGTTTGCATGCATCTTTGTCCTTCTTTCCTTTCCTTGTATTCCCAGCACACATAAAAAAATGTATAGTCACTAGGACAGGGAGTCATTCCTTTTTAGAACTTATTTTACTCCTGATTTCCTAAAGAAAAGGGAAATATTACTGGGTTCATAAGGAAGTGGTCAAATCCTGACATCTTTAAAAAGTGTGCAAAGGATCTGAACAGACATCTGTCAAAAGAAGACTTACAAATGATCAATGGGTATATTAAAAACGTTCAACATCATTAATCATCAGAGAAATGCAAATCAAAACCTAAAAGGCTATCATCTCACTCTAGTTAAAATGGCTATTAGGAAAAAGAGAAAAAATAAATGCTGGTAAGGATGCAGAGAAAAGGGAACTCATATACTGTTTGTGGGAATGTAAATAAATATAACCATTATGGAAAATGGTATGGAGATTTCTCAGATAAACTAAAACTATAACTACTTTATGATCTAGTAACCCTCCTATTGGTTATTTATCCAACGGAAAGAAAACAAATATATCAAATGGAGACCTGCACACCCCTATTTACTACAGAACTTTTCACAATAACCATGATAGGAAATCAACTTAAGTGTCCATCAATAGATTCATGGAAAAAGAAAATGAGGCACATTTACACAATGGAATACTATTCAGCCATAAAAATCATGAAATCCTTTCATTTGCAGCAACATGGATGAAAATAGAGGTCATTAGGTTAATGAAATAAGCCAGGTACAGAAAGACAAATATCATATGTTCTCACTTATAGGTGAGAGCTAAAAATGTTGATCCCATGGAGATAGATAGTACAATGATAGTTACCAGATGTGGTGATGGGTGAGGAGGTGGGGTAAAGAGAGGTTGGTGAATGAGTACAAACATACAGTTAGATAGAAATAATAAGTTCTAGTGTTAGCTAGAATAGTAGACTGACTACAGTTAACTATAATTTCTTGTTTCAAAACAGCTAGAACAGAAGATTTCAAATGTTCCCAACACAAAGAAATAATAAATGTTTGAGGTGATGGGTATCCTAAACACCAAGATTTTATCATTACACATTGTGTGCAAGTATCATAATACCACATGTACTCCATAAAGGTGTAAAATTGTTACGAGTCCATCAATCAATAAATAACATGTATAGCAAAAACAGTCTTGCAAAAAAGATACATCTACGATTATATACAGGGATATCAACACCTCTTTCTCATCAATTATTAGAACTACTGAACAGAAAATTAGGGGAAAAAAAGCAAAATAAATAAATAAATAAAAAACCTTAAATAAAACCATCAACAAACATGCTCTAACAGACATTTGTAGGACACTCCATCTACCTCCATTCTGTTGATTTATATTTTTATCCATAGGCCCTCTGCTCAAACAAATTACTTAGAAGCTCAAATGATTAAATTTCTACAAAGTATGTTTTCTGGTCATGATGAAATCTAATTAAAAATCAATAAGAGAAAGACAACAAAAATCCTCAAACACTTGTAAATTAAGTGTCTCTCTTTTAAACAATCCCTGTGTCAAAAAAGAAATATCAAAGGAACTAAAAATACTAAACAAATATGAAAAAAACCAACATACTACATTTGTGAAATACAGCTAAAGCAGTATCCAGAAGGAAATTTATAATACTAAATACAATAGAAAAAAGAAAGGCCTCAAATCAACAATCTGAGCTTCCACTTTAGGAAACTAGAAAATTAAGATAAATCCACAATAATTAAAAGAAATAAAACAAAAATGGGAGCAAAAATCAATTTAAAACAGAAAAATTGAGAAAACCAATGAAACTAAAAGCTGGTTCTTTAACAAAACTCAATGAAACTGACACACTTCTAACATGACTGGTAGTGGTTAAAAGAAGAAGTTGCAAATGATCAATTTCAGAAATAAAAGAAGAGATATCACATAGACTCTGCAAGTCTCAACAGTTACTTAAGAAAGCACACTGAACAACTTTACACACACACATTTGACAATTTAGAACAAATGAAACAATTACTTGAAAAGCACAGACTACCAAAACTATCCAGTATGAAATAAATTACCTTACTTGACATATAACTTAGAGTAATTAAATCGATAATTTAAAAAAGCTTCTGAAAAAGAAATCTTCAGTCTCAGATGATTTCAGTGGATAATTCTACCGAAACATTCAAAAGATAATTATAACCAATTCTAAACATTATCTTTCAAAAAATGGAAGAGGAGGGGACATTTCTAACTCATGTTTTTGAGAACAGCATTAATCAGATGGGAAAACCAGACAAAAAGAATGCCATAATAATAATTAAAATTAAAAACTTAAAATTAAAAATCAAACTACAGCCCAATACCTCTATGTAGTTAGACACAAAAATAATGACCAATTAGAGCAAATTCAATGCAATAATGTATACAAAAATACATAACAATACCAAGTGGATTTTATTACAGGAATGTAAATCTTGTTCAATATTTTTAAATTCAATCAGTGTAACCCAGCATTTCAATAAGCTACATAAGAAAAATGGCATTATATTATCAATTGGTGCAGAAGAAGCATTTGACATAAACACACATTCTTGGTAAGACCTTCAAAAAAATTAGAAATAGGGGAATTAGGAATTGTTTCCCCAAATATATGTTGAAGTCCTAACTTCAGTGCCTATGAATATGACCTTATTTTAATATAGAGTCATATCAGATGCAATCAAGCCAGGATGAGGTCATTATGAATTTTTAATGCAATATAACTGGTTTTATAAGAAGAGGAGAAGATATACAGACAGGGACACACAGAGAGAATGGCATGTGATGATGAAGGCAGGGATTGGAGTGATATATGTACACACCAATTAACCCTAAGGATAGCCGGCAACACCAGAAGCTAAGAGAAATTCATAGATCAGATTCTTCCCTAGAGCCTAGAGAGAAAGCATGGCTCTGCTGACACCTTATTTTTTAAATTTCTAATCTCCAAAACTGTGAGAAGATAAATTTCTGTTGTTTTAAGCCACCTAGTTTTTGGTAGTTTGTTACAGCAGCTCTAGGAAACTAATACAAAGATGAACAAATTCCTCCACCTGTTGAAAGTTACCTTAAAATATTATACAGCTAACATCATATGTAATGGTAAAAGGCTGAATGCTTTCTACCTAAGTTTGGAAAAAATGGCAATGATGTCTACTCTCATCAGTCTTCTTCGACATAGTACTGGAAGTCCTAGCCAGTGCAATGAGGCATAAAAGGGGAAAAAAAAGTCATACAGATTGAAAATGAAGAAATATAACTATCCCTTTGTGTGGAAGACATGATTGTCTATATAGAAAATGCCAAGGAATCCAAAAGCAATGCTTATAGAATAAATAACTGTTCAGAAAATTCAGAAGATACAAAATAAGCACACAGATATCAATAGCACATCTATATGCTAGCAACAAACATGGAGCCTGAAATTGAAAACACAATAGCATTTATAATCACTCTAAAAGTACAACATCTACATGAAAATATATCAAAACTTGCACAGAGTCTATAATCTGAAAATTATAAAACACCAATGAAAGAAATCGAAGATCTAAGAAAATTGAGAGATCTACCATATGTGGTATGGATTAGTAAAATATATAGTAGTGTATGTAACACAGTAAAAATGTCAAATGTTAGCAATTTGATCTATAAGCTTAATAAATTTCTTTCACAATAACATAAGAATTCTGTAGATGTATATAAGCTTATTTTTATAATATATATACAGAGGTAATGGAAGTAGAAGAGCTGAAATAATTTTAAAAGGAAATCATAAAGTGAGAGGAATCACTCTACCTGACTGTGGTGTTATTAGCAAAGGATAAAAAGAACAGAATAGAAAACCCCAAACTAGACTGACACAAATATATCCACCTTGACTTTGGACAAAGTTTCAAAATCAATTCAATGGAGGAAAGATAGTCTTTTAAACAAATGTTGTTGGACATCCTTAAGGAAAATGATGAACCCCCAACCTAAACCCCACGCCATATGCAACAGTTAACGTAAAATATATAATGGCTTTAAATTTGAAACATAGAACTCCAAAATTTTTAAAAGAGCACATGAAAGAAAATCTTTGGGATTTTGTAAGAGATGGGTCAGAGTGGTGGGAGAAACCATAGAGAAAGGAGCAGGCCTTCTGAAAGGTTGTAAGGCTCTGCAAAGCTTGGTGGGGGAAGGGGTACGGAGAATAGCTGAAGGCAGCTGTTCTCTTACCCTGAGGCAGAGAGCGAGGAGTAGGTACAAGGGAGCATAGGAGAATTTATCTTAAACAGGCTTAAACATTTAAAAGTTCTTGGGCATTGTGTTGAACAATTTATATACAATGCATTATTTGTTCTCATGGCAACATTATGGGTTATATTTTATCTCCACTTTAAAAATGAGGAAATGGAAGCTCAGAGAAGCAAAAACATACAGCTGAAAGTCCCACAGGTATTTAGGGGTTGAGCAAAAAATTATTTTTCATTCTGTTTGACTATGAAACCAATTTTTTTCAGAAGAATATAATTTTTTCAAACTGTAAGAGAAATTTCAGATCATATAGTTTAATATCCACTCGATGTTACAATTTCTTCTACATTACAGGTACTTCTCTGATTTAACACTGAATACTCTCTAGCAAAGTGGAACATTCTGATCCCCAAAACTATCACTAAATTTAACTGTCTTTACCTCCTTAAAGCCTCTCCAACCTGTCTACTTTCCCTCTAAACTTGCCCTGCAAAAAGTTCAAGCAACCTTCAGACAACAGCATTAGCCAACTAACTAATCTACCTCCATTCACTCTTACCCTTTTTGCATTAGTTTTCTATACATTTCAGCTAAATGTTCTTTTTCAAATATACCACTCTGCGGATTTAATGATTTTTTATACTTCTTTGGATAAACAGCAAACATCTTGCCATAGCCTATAAGAACAGTAACTGTTAGGTGCTGGTTTGCTCAGGTCTATTCCAGTTTACCTGGTTACCAAACCTAATTATTAACTATCCTTTTTAATTCTCAAGATGGTTCAAGAGTGGACAGTGAATTTTGTGATTATCTTATCTGTAAAGACTTGTATAACCTGGCTCCAAATACAAGTGATTATACATTTAACTGTTCATCACTCATTTTCACGATAAAGCTGGACAACTGTTACAAAAAACCATTTCAGCCCTCGAGAAATAGGTGAAAAATATACAAGGCTAATAGGTGCTTATTCATGAAAACTACTGAACTTCAGATAAGGATAGTGTAAGAAATCACATGCAAAAGACACATATTATGTAATTTCATTTATTTGAAATATCAGAAAGTGCAAGACTATAGAGACAAAGCAAATCAGTGGTTGACTGAAACTGGTAAAGGGTATGAGAGTTGACTACAAAAGGGTTTGAGGGAAATGTGGGGGGAAATGGAAAAGTTCTATATCTAGAATGTGGTAATGATTGCAAATTCTATAATTAAAAATTATTAAAATGTACATTTACAATGAATGAATTTTATGTTATGCATGCTATACCTCAAAAAGCTGTAAAAGTATATTTTACATGTGAGATAGGTAAAAGTACTGTAATACTGCCTATGTTAGCACAAATATGACAAAGACCACTATGATAGAAAGTAAATAAAACATAACATGGAATCAATGTGGGTTTACCCAATCATTTCTGCTTAGTTAAACCATTTGATGTACTAACACAATTGACATTTGCAGAAAAACACAGAAATATCCTTTGAAAACAAATGGAAATATTATTAGTATCCTGTATTTCAATTTTTAATTATCTACTTTTGTTTTCCTTTCTGGTCTTCACTTTGTATACCCTATTTTCCAATTTTTAAACAAAAAATTATGTAGTATATAAAGCTTTGATTCAGAGAACCAATGTTGCACTGGCTTAACCAGAGAAAGATGGACTATAGAATTTCGTATCTTAAATTTCATTCCAAAGTTCAGCATATTCACTAAAACAGCTACACACTTTTGTTTAATATATTACCTTGTCTGACTTGTCAGCCTCAAGTCAAAAACAGATTCCTTAAATAAACCAACTCCTTCAATGTCAATGACAGCATCCACATCAGGTTCAGTAGCGATCATCCTTATAGGAAACTTCCAGATCCCTTCTGTAATGCACTCTACTTTCAGTGTTATTTCAGTCCTTGAATATAAAAGGAGATTTTTAAGAATACCACATGAAGACAAGTAAAGAGAATAAATATAGTAAGGTAATATCAAAGTAAAAATGTAAGCAAACTTTATGTCTCAGTGAAAACACTAGGGCATTTAATTTTTAAAAATAATGTAAATGACTTTTAATTATATTTTAGAAATTATTTCTAGGTCATAGATTATCATTCTCCCTTTGAAATAATTATTTTTAGGGCATTTTATCTACCCTCTAGTTATTTTCTAAGAACCAATAACATATGCAGAATGAATTCTGCAAATTTTCTGTAGCCAGCATAGAATATCATAGTGCATAAGAAGGTAAGAGTGGATTTGGCAAAATGAACCCATGTTTTATACTAATAGATATTCCATTTGGGGATTCTTTTTAAAAATGAAACATTATGAGAAAGTATTTTCAACTCTTGCTTCACAAAGAAAAACTATATTTTCTGTGAAAACATACAAAGCCTATATAATTGACTTAGATGGCAGTTTTTAAAAAATTAAATTGCAATTGGTAAAGACCACATACACCTTGCAGAATAAGATAAAATTGAGTGGCAATTAAGGAAGAAAGTTAGTAGAGATAGATTTTAGACTTCCAAAGCATTTGACTATGACAAAGAGTGGAGAGAAAGGGCAGTAGCCAGAGTTGATGAATGGTTATCTGTTTGCTTATTTAGGGTAGAATTGACACACATCTAACAGTGTGGTTTCAATATCATAAGTCAGGATTAGAAAAGGAATCTCAAACCTCTTACTTAAAAGTGACAGAAAGAACAGTTCTGGGAACTCTTATTCTTCTTAGGTAGGACTACAAAATTACTCAACGATTTTGTGAGCAACTGGATAATATCTTACCAAATTTGTGCAAAGCAGTGTGGCAATTTCTCAACAGAACTACCACTGGACACAGTAATCCCATTACTAGATATAAACCAAAAGTAATATAAAATCATTCTATCATAAAGACACACATACTTGTGTGTTCATTCCAGCACTATTCACAATACCAAAGACATAGAATAACTTAAATGCCCATCAAAGGAAGACTGAATAAAGAAAATGTGGTGCATCTACACCACAAAATACCATGCATCCATTTAAAAAAAGAGATTATGGCTGTATGCGGTGGCTCACACCTGTAATCCCAGCACTTTGGGAGACAGAGGTGGGTGGATCAGGAGGTCAGGAGTTTAAGACCAGCCTGGCCAAGATGGTGAAACCCTGTCTCTACTAAAAATAAAAATAATTAGCCGGGTGTAGTGGCAGGTACCTATAATCCCAGCTACTTGGGAGGCTGAGGCAGGAGAATAGCTGGAATCTGGGAGGCGGAGATTTAGCGAGCTGAGATTGCCCTACTGCACTCCAGCCTGGGCGACAGAGTGAGACTCTGTCTCAAAAAAAATAATAATAAAATAAAAAAAAAAAAGATTATGTCTTTTTCAGACACATGGATACAGCTGGAGGCCATTATCCTTGGCAAACTAACATAGGGGAAAACCAAGAAACAAAATACCACATGTTCTCACTTATAAGTGGGAGCTAAATGATGAGAACACATGGACAAAAAGAAAGGAACAATAGACACTGGGGCCCACCTGAGAGAGGAGGTTGGAAGGACGAAGAGGAGCAGAATGAGTAACTATTGGGTGCTAGTCTTCATACACAGGTAAAGAAATAATCTGTACAGCAAACCCCCATTGACACGAATTTACTTATATAACAAATCTGCACATGTACCCCTGAACCTAAAATAAATTTTTTTAAAAAAGAAAAGAAAGTTTCACTTAATAAATTAGGAGTTTCACTATTGGTACTTTCCTCTGGAGAAATGCCTCTAAAATTTCAAGAAGTGATGTATACAAAGATATTCATTATTGCATTATACTATCAAAAAAATTGGGATCAAAATTTTAAAATGTTCTTTCAATAAGGTGCTGCTAAAATGAAGTGTGTTGCATAGAAACAATGGAATACTATGCAGTATAATTTAGTTAATGATGACTAATACACAATCTTAAACTTAACGCATCCAAATATACATTTTAAGCCTATACCTCTTTCACATTCTCCTGTCTTTGTAAATGAAACTATATTACTCTCTTACCGCTATTTCAAGACCATTATTTCAAGAACTGGTTTCTCCACTTCTCCTGTTAGCATCTTACAAGATTTCCACAATTTAGAGCCATTGTTTTCTTTTCTTTTTCTTTCTTTTTTTTTTTTTTATTTAACTATCTGTCTTGCAGTAAACCATTCCAAATTAATTTGGAACAAGGAATGGCAGAAGTAAATAAATATGCACATATATGCGCAAAATACAATTGTTAAGTTACATCAGGTATCACTTACACTTACAAAATTTGATGAATCAAGTGCACAAGTTGTCCTAAACTAGTTCTCCAAATATTTATTCTTCAATAGTTTTCTACTGTTTCTAACATAAAAGACCAACTCATATTATCATGGACCTATGTGAACAAATCCCAGCAAAATTCTCCTAACTTATTTCCTCCTTTGCTCACTCCATTAGAAAAAGATTGGCCTTCTTACTATTCATTGTTTGTGCTAACCACTTCCTGTCTTATGACTTCTGCATTTATTATTTTCTCTGGCTCAAATGCTCTTTCCAACTTTTTTCATCTGTAAGGTCTTCGCTTAGACATCATTTCGTGGAAGACTACCTATCCACTTTATCTGATATGCATCCTGTATAGTTCTCTATTTCCTCTATTTATTTATTTCTTAGGACAATCTAAATTTTGCTTGCTTGCTTATTCATTTATTTCTGTTATCTATCTCTCTCACTAGATGATATACTCCTAAAGTGCAGAGATTTTGTCTTTTTTGTAGATGTTAAATGATTTTTGATAAATTAATATACAGATTCAAATGAATAATACTGAATAATTCCATTCTACAAACCACTTCTTTGAGTTAATGAGAAGCTGCCGACTCAAAATGTGGGACCCACTAGGGCAAGACCACACAATTTCAGGGATGACACAGTGAACCATTTTATAACCAATACACAGATTCATAAAAATGTATATGTGTGATATTTCGTATTTCAAGTTGCCAACAAACTCCGAAATAGAACTTTGTTTCTCATTCTGTTCAGCTCTTGAGAAGGTAAAAAGTTCTAGGAAAATGTCAAGCTAAGGTAATTTGTATTTCTGAAGATACTATAAGACAAATGATAGCTATTATTTCTTTATTTAGAAAAATGTCTAGACATGTTAAATTAGGATCATCAGATTGATTCATTACAATATTAACCATTGTTCTCATATGTTTTTGTATTGGGCCCTTGATTTTTATTGGAAAAAGGCCCATAGGAATAATTTTCCTGCCTTTCTTTTGTAAAATTATAACTTAGCAAATTGTTTATTATTTTTATTATGCATAACACTATATTCTGTGAAAAGATGAATGTCAAAATCACCTAGTATTCACTGTTGGAAACATGATATATTTTCTTTTTACCAAAACATAAAAAAAGTTCTTTTTAAACTAGCCCACAAAAAAGAGAAGAATTGAATTGAATACTAATTCACTAATCTAGGTAAAGCATAGTATAATTATTTTCCTTTTATTTTTCATAGCTTAATGCTATTGGTGTAATTTTGATTTTTCTCATTTAATTGTTTCTCTTGCATTGACATTTTGGTCGACGACGAACTGTACGTACAATGGTTGTTCCATATGATTATCATACAGTATGTTTACTGTACCTTTTCTGTGTTTAGGTACACAAATATTTACCATTGTGTTACAGTTGTCTTCATTATTCAGTATAGTAACATCTTGTGTATGTTTGTAGCCTAGAAGCAATAGGTTATGCCATATAGCCTAGGTGTGCAGTAGGCTACACCATCTAGGTTTGTGTAAATACACTCTATGATGTGTGCACAATGATGGAATCACCTAAGGATGCATTTCTCAGAACATATCTTTGTCTTCAAGTGATACATGATTGCATATATAAAAGAAGGAATCATAGTAAATGAATATGTGTACATATGCACAAAATAGCATTGCTATACCATATCAGAACAACACACTGTGAAATTTATCTCGCAGAAATTTATCAATCATCAAAAAATGTTGCCCTAAATTAGTTTCCCAAATATTCACCAAGATGTTCTAAATCCACAAAATTTTTAATGAGTATAAATTCACATTGACTCTGCCCATATTCACAAATAATAACATTGTTCCCTTTCTAGTGTTGCTGTAATTTCTGCATCATTGCATTAATACAATATGAAGCAAAATGTGAAAAAAAATTAACAAACGAACATATAAAACTATGAAAAATAAAATACAAAAAATGGAAAATGTCAATGTGTATGATATACTTTCTTCTTATAGCTTGATTTCATTACGGCTTCCTTAAGATGACCCTGTATCTTTTAGTTATCAGACTACATATTCATAGCCACTTTACACATATGACTACATCAAATACAAGGCTGAACTTTAGAAATTGACTTAGCAATCCCACTACTGTGTATATACCCAAAGAAAAATAGATCATTATACCAAAAATCCACATGTACTCGTATGTTTATTGCCACATTATATTCACAATAGCAAAAACATGGAATTAACCTGTGTGGCCATCACTGTGGATTGATACACAATGGAATAACATGCAGCCATCAAAAAGAATGAAACCACGTCCTTTGCATGCACCTATGTCCTCTTTCCATGGTCGGGGCTGGAAGCAATAACTCTAAGCAAATTAAGGCAGGTATAGAAAACCAGACACTGCATGTTCTCACTAATAAAAAAGAACTAAACATTCAGCACCTGTGGCCATAAACATGGGAACAACAGACACTTCAAACTACTACTTGGGAAGGGGATAGGTTAAAAAGTTACCTATTAGGTACTATGCTCCATGCCTGAGTGCAATATACCCATGTAAAAATCCTACAGATGCAATACCTGTATCTAAAATAAAAGTTGAGAGAGAAAAAAAAAGAAATCATTAAAAACACAAATAATATTTTCAATTGTTTTTTCATTGCCAGGCTGTACTTTGTGCATATCAGGTGCTCATCAGTATCTCTGCATTCAGGCACAAATAAAGACCTATTTCAGAGTGAAATATCATATAGTTTTTGCAGATGCTATGTAGCAGGTGTCCAAAAAGCAAACATAATGACACTGGATGAAGTTTCCCAGAGGACAGACATCTAAAGGCCACCCTTCCCACAGATTCATTTATACCTTACTAAGGAATATGTAATGTTATGTATCGAGTAGTAAAATGTAATGAAAGCAGCTGCAATGTAAAACATAGCTTAGGCAATTTGCATCATTTGAACTGGTTCTAATAAGCAACATCAAGAAATATCATGTTGCTATTGCACAACACTAAGTCAGCTTTTTTAAAAAGATTTTACAAAATAGACTGCTCTCTTTCATTAATCTGATATACTAATGACCTTAGGGAGATCATAATTCTTGAGGGATATCTTAGATTTCCAACTATTTAGACTACATTTTTCTCATGATAATATCTTTTGGAGATAGATGTAAACTAGCTCAAAATATTTCTCTCAATAATATCAAACAAGTACTGTAATTCAAATACTGAAAAATCAAAAAATCAACATTAATACATTTAAAAGACTAATAATATTGTTTAAATAAAAAAGAGGAAAGTAGACTTACCTTAATGGCATATTTGGTGAGAATATCAGATTGAAGATCAATACTATACTTTCAGTCATAATATCATAAGATTTTTTAATCAAATATAAAGCTATACAGGGTTCCAACTTATACTTCATAGCTTCAGATTCATATTCAATTTCATACTGAAATTGACGTCTTCTAGAAATGTCTAGGAAAATCAAGATTAAAATATATTTCAATTTAATTAAATATGCATAGATTTAATATCAATTACCTGTCAAGACTAATAATGCACAGGTATTTAGAGGAAGGGAGGAGGTATATATTATTTATTTTTGTGTCTATAAAGTCTAGTGCATTATCAAGAATATAATGATAGTATATTTTTGTTAAAAAGTCAATAAATAAATGAATGCATATAAAAATAAACATAGAAGACAATTCTCATCACTTTTAAATCTTTATAATTCAGGTCTATAAAACAAGAAAGACCACATGGAAATTAATAATCGTTAACTACGAAATGAAAATAATGACATTTGCCCTATATAATAAGTATATTAAAAACCAATAGACTTACAAAAAAAAAGTGGTTTAAATTTTGCTTTGAATTAAGTTTAAGTAATATAGAAATAACATTTCAAACTATTAGAGCAGGATTTTCAATTTCTGGTATACTTGGATTACCAAAAACTGTCCCTCATGTTTTAGCAATGGAGTATAAAGACAATATGATAAACAAATATTTTATTTTTATTTTTTTATTTTTTTTGAGATGCAGTTTTTGTTCTTGTTGCCCAGGCTGGAGTGCAATGACACAATCTCGGTTCGTTCACCTCAACCTCCACCTCCTGGGTTCAAGCGATTCTCCTGCCTCAGCCTCCCAAGTAGCTGGGATTACAGGCATGCACTACCACGCCCAGCTAATTTTGTATTTTTAGTAGAGATGGAGTTTATCCATGTTGGTCACACTGGTCTTGAACTCCCAACCTCAGGTGATCTGCCCACCTCGGCCTCCCAAAATGCTGGGATTATAGGCATGAGCCACTGTGCCCAGCCCAACACATATTTTCTTAATAAGTAGGTTATCAAAGGAAAGTAGTAGTAGTGTTTTGTTCACTGCACATGAAAAATATCTTAAATCCAAAACTAGTATGTAGATGAGAGGTACAAACATGTATTAAACTTACTCTCCAGTTACATATAAGGAGCCCAACTCACAAATCAAGAAGTTTGTTGCATATGGAACTTGAAAGAGAGGTCAGAGAATCATGAATCGACAGGGGCTACAGCTGTGCTAATCCCGAATTCAACCCTCTCAGCCCAATGATAAGACATCTCCTTAGCCCAGGAGTTCTTAAACAGGGGAAGGGAAGAGTAAAGGGAGCAGCAAACTCTGTCATGTACCCTTGCGCTAGGACTGCGCTCATGGACCTTGGTTCCAAGCCTTGTCCTTGTAGACACAGGTGCCAGATGTGTCCCCAGTCATGGCCCCAGATCTGCCTACAGTTCCAGGCACCAGGCCTACACCAAGACACCTTATAATTAAATGGTCGAAAGTCAAAGGTAGGCTACTCTGGGCCACACTGCTTATGGGATGTCCCTTTTCTGACTATAGAGTAGCCAAAAAGGGTCGAAGAAAAAAAATAGAACTTTGAAAACAGCAGGAGAAAACTGACTCATCACATACAAAGGAATTATTATTACACTATCAGTGGATTTCTCAACAGAAACATTGCAGGACAGTAAACAGTGAGACGACACATTCACAGTGCTAAAAGAAAACAAAAGGGTAACCAAGAATACTACACTTGACAAAATTGTCCTTTAAAATGAAGAGATAGAAACCCTTAAATGAGCAAAAGCTGAAGGAGTTTGTCACTACTAGACCTGACTTACAAAAAGTACTAACAGGGAGTTTTTCAAGCTGAAATGAAAGGGTGTTCAGAAGCAATATAAAAATTTATAAAAGTATAAATCTCACTGGCAAAGGTAAATATATATACAAATGCAGAATAATGTGATAATGTAATAGTGGTGCACAAATAAGTTTTAATCTTAGTAAAAATGTTAAAAGAAAAGTATTTAGAATAACTATAGCCACAAAAAATTTGTTAATGAATATACAATAAAAATGAGTTTTAATATCAATAATATAAAGTATGTTTAGGGGGGAGTAAAAGTGTTTTTGTATGTGATTGAAGTTAAGTTCTTATCAGCTCAAAATAGACTTCTATATTATGATATAAAATAATTTTCATGCTTGCCTTCTCAATGCACCTCTATCGTCAGTTGTCTCTCCTTCTGTAAATATTTTCATGAACTGCTGATGAAGACCTATAGATTTTACCTCAGGGAAACTTTCTAGCTACGGCTAAATTAATGAATAAAGGGCAAATAATTTTGTTTCCACAGACAACACTTAAACATACATTAAAAACATGTTTTTATTATCATTTCTTTATTCATTCAGCAATTATTAAACAAAGGCTTTCATTGACATGAAACATCTAATTCTTGTCCTCATGGAGTCTATGATCAAGAGGAAGAAACTGACAGTAACTGCTAATGCCACAACTAGTTTTTAAATTATTACTCTGATAACTGGTACCACTGAGAAGTAGAGGATCCCATGAGACCATAGGTCCTGGGAACATCACTGCCAAGGATTCCAGAGGAAGAGATCAACACACAAAACTGAAGGATGAGTAAAGGTTAGCTGGATGTAGAGAGGGAGAAATCTCCTTTACTCATCAAAGCAGCCTTCAGGAGTTACTCGTATTGCAGGAATTGTTCATGGTGAAAACATGGGCCCATTTGAGAAAAAAACATATGCGAGCAGAGCATAGAGGGTGAGAAGAGCTTATCAAGAAATGAAGCAGGCAAAATAGAAAAGAGTGAGGCAATGCAGGGTGTGGTGAAGATGTGGGACTTCTAAGAATAACAGGAGACAATTAGTGATTAGCATCCAATTTCAAACTCTAAAGAACTGAAGCAGTCTGACTTAAGACTTTACAACTTAAGATAGCAGGCTTGTCATATGGCACAAAATTGCTGAAGAAGCACCATTAGCATCACTGTCTGGGAAGTGTGCAGGACATAATCTGTGCATAGGAATGTGGTGCCTCTCAGAGCAGAGCCCTAGGGCACTCAAAAAGTTAGGTCAGAGAAAGAAAAGAAAACAAATGGACAAAGAAAATGTGACACATATATACTATGGAATACTACGCAGCCATAAAAAACAACGAGTTCATGTCCTTTGTAGGGACATGGATGAAACTGGAAACCATCATTCTCAGCAAACTGACACAAGAACAGAAAACCAAACACTGAGCATTCTCACTCACAGGTGAGTGTTAACAATGAGAACACGGGGGCACAGGGAGGGGAACGTCACACACTGGGGTAGGTTGGGGAGTGGGGGTCTAGGGGAGGGACAGTAGGTGGCAGGGAGGCTGGGGAAGGAAAACACTGGGAGAAATGCCTGATGTAGGCGTTGGGGGAATGGAGACTGCAAACCACCTTGGCATGCATATACCTATGCAACAAGCCTGTGGGATGTACCCCAGAGCCTAAAGTACAATTAAAAAAAAGAAGGGGTAACCACTGAGATAATAAATTAATAAGGTTAGTCATGAAAGCCAAGAGTAGAAAGTACTTCAACTTGGTCAACTGGTAAATGCTGGTGACATGTGGAACATAAATATGACCCCTGAATTAGACACAGTGGATAAGGTTGGCAGTCTTTCCAAGGGTAATCCTATTAGGGTAAGCAGTACAAAAGGCTGGATGAAGTAAGTTGATCAGAAAAAAACAAAGTGAAGAGAAGCAGAGCAAAGAATCAAGGACAGGAGGTCAATATGAGGTCACAGGAGAACCAATGATGGGTTTCTCAGGAGCTGTTTGTGATTAAAGGCCAAACCTGTCATCGGAGTTTATAAACAACAGGCAAATACAACACAGGAAGATGACTGGCCTGGGATGAAATGAGACACATATGACACATAAATCAAAACATCACACACACAAAAAGACAACAGATTAATCAAAGGAAAACAGCCTTGAGCTATAGAACAATAGGGAAATAAAATTAAGGGGAATGACACTTACGTGTGGTTATCACTCAAACTACTTTCAGATAGAAAGCCCCGAGAGTCACTGAACTAATCCACAGAGAATTACAAAGAATGCATGGACCAGGAGTTACTTAGGAAGAAGAAATACACTTACAAGAGAAATCTTGCCCACAGAGAATAATTTGTAATCTTATAGAAGTGACATTGCAAAACACAGTCTAAAAATCCAAGAATAATAATATTCCAATAGGACAATACCAATTGATTTAAATAGTACAGGTGCATAGATTTTATCATTTTGAATAAATATTTTTGAACACCTTGACAACAGAGTATGTGTCCTGTTAATTTTAACGTATCTGGAGCTGAGCGTAATATCTGGCAGAAAAGATGCTTACTAGATTGTTGCTGAAAGATAAAGATATGAAAGCAATCCCAGTTAACTTAAAGATATGTGTGATGAGTAAGGATGAAGAGAGAACAGGGGTCCTCATATTTTCATTTAATGAAGCTTGATAGTTTAATGTGACTCAGAGATATTCTATGATGAAGATAATGGAAATTCTTATCTCCTACTTAGCAGGCTTACATAAAGAGGCCTATTCACTCACAAGAATAGAAAAAGTACAGGAGTAAAATATCTCAGCTTCAATCTGCCTCCTTCATCATGACTTGCCACGGTGGAAAAGCAACATATCTGATCAGTGAATGAGTGAAGGAATGGAACATGAGCAAGTGAGCATACCCTTCTCTTTCTTCCCCAATGTCTTGATTCCAGGATTCACACTTTCTTCTACTCCCTCATGTGTAAGTTGCTCCTGCAAGGAGTTCACAACTGGCTAGTTTGCCATGAATGCACTCAATTTTGGTGGAAGGTATTAATAAGCCCAAATTTATCTAAAGTTTCAAGTCATTTTCTAATTCATTTGTATAATTAATAAAGCTAACACTTTGATCTCCATATGCTTTATTTTTATATCTGCCTCTCAGTGTTTTTTTTCTTTTTTTCCCCCCATTTATTTATTTTATCGCATTTTAGGTTTTGGGGTACATGTGAAGAACATGAAAAATTGTTGCATAGGTACACACGTGGCAGTGTGATTTGCTGCCTTCCTCCCCATCACCTACATCTGGCATTTCTCCCCTTGCTATCTCTCCCCAGCTCCCCATCCTAGTTTTAAACTCAGGTGAGAGAAGGCAAGTGTGTGATTAATTATCACTCTGAAATTTTATCAGAGTCCATGCCACCCAGTATAGTGCTTTAATTTCCACTTATTATTTTAAATTTATCATTTTAAGTGGTATCATGTAGTTTTGTCTTTCTGTGACTGACTTATTTAATTTAGGTTCATCCATGATATTGCATATTATAGAATTTCCTCCTTTTTAAGGCTGAATATTATTTCAGGGTAGTATATGCTACATTTTTTTAATCCATTCATCTGTAGGCATAAATATAGGCTGTTTTTGTGTCTTGGCTATTGTTAATAATGTTACAATGAACACTGGAATACAGACGTCTCTTGGAGCTCCCCATTTTAATTTTTTTTAATAAATGCCTAGAAAAAGGATTGCTAGATAATGTATGATAATTCTGTTTTTAAATTTTTGAAGAGACTCCATACTATTAGACTGTTTTTCATAGTTGATGAACCATTTTGCATTTCTACCAACAGTGTGCAAAAGTTCAAATTTCTTGTTGTGGTTTTGATTTGTATTTCCCTAATTAGTGATACTGAACTTTTTTTTTTTCATATAGTTGTTCACCATTCATATGCGTTTTCTGGAAATATGTCTATTCAAGTCTTTTGCTTATTTTAAAAATTGGGTTCTTAGGATTTTATTTTTAAAAAAGGATTGAGTTGTAAGAGCTCCTGATATATTTTAGAGATTAACCACTTATCAGATATATGGGTTGCAAATATTTTCTCCTATTCCACGTTATCTTTTTACCCTGTTGATTGTTTCCTTTGTTGTAAGGAAGCTTTTGAGTTTAATGTAGTCCTACTTTTTTTTTTTTTTGAGCTTTTGGTATAATGTCTAAAGAAATCATGG
>NW_016107476.1:3163604-3167007 GCF_001604975.1 Cebus imitator
TCTGGCAAGAGGGTCTCCTAAATCTCTCTAAAGGCTTTGGTAGGTCTGGTTTCTCCTGAAATGCAAGAAACTTCCAATTAGTTTCTGTTGTCTTACGAAGGGAATTATTGCTGAACTGGTGTGTTTGTGGGTGTATGGAGGGTCCAGAACACTCGACTTTCCCTTATTGCTGATATCACTCAGTTTCATATATTTATTTCAAGACATCACATATTTGAAGAATTAGATAACCTATTTTAAATTATTTTGATTTTTTAAACTGAGATAGTAAATTCTTATATATAAATCTGGAATATACAGTAAATATATGGAGCATTATTATTGTACAAACTTTATTGGGATATTATATCTAATTTATGTTTATTTTCTATTTCTTTAAATAAGAAAATAATTTACTCAAGGTTCTGTTTCTAAATTTAAAGCTGCATTTTATGGCATTATCATATTCCTTAAATCAGAAAGAAACAGTAAAAGAAAAAAATTAAAGTTGAGGGGAAGTGGAAATTACAGTTACTACAGTTTTTTCTTTTCTCTCTATTGATGGAATCACAATCTATATCTTATAAATCTAGTGATAACTGTAACTGTTACTTTTGAGCTACGTGAAAACAACACACATAACAACTGAATATCCCTTAAGCATTATGTGAATGTTATAAATGAAAAGTAAATGGACACGGATCATCATGTAACTGCACAATCAGCAACCTGCAATTCATGGAAACTAAGTGCTTCTTTTCATTTTTTCAATCTACTGTAGTTTTCTTACCATTGATATCCTCACCAAAATTAAATGATTTTCTTTTTGGAATTACTAAAAATTCTTTCATTTCTGGAGTAGGAGTATATCCGAAAAAACCAGCAGCCAGTACGATCTCCACTATCTCTTCTACCCGTTTTCTGGTCTGACATTTTATGACAACTACAGGAGAGAAATATTTCCAGTTAATTTGATACGTAGGTGATATGATCATTCTTGAGATAGAAGAAAATGAACTATGTCATAAAAATAAAACTTCCTTTGGTATACTTTGACTTTTCATTGTATCTGGCCACATACACATACACACATTCATGCAATATTTGGGAATTAACATTTCTTCCGAATTAACATTTGGGAAGAAAATATGACTATTAAACACTATGTAAAAATAGCAGAGGGAAATAGATCTGTAAGATATATACTAGATTACAGAACATTATATTAGGAAGTAAAAATTTGATTCAGGAGCTGATGTAGTTATATGAATACAATTGTAAAGGGGCAATTGTAAATGCATGACGTTTTCCCCCCTTGGAAGTATATGTTCATTGTGATAATACTAAACTCTACTTTTATAACAATACTATAGGAAATGTCTTCAAATAATTTTTAAAAATAAGTTCTGTAACACTTATTTTGCAATATTTTCAAAGATTTCCTTTTAGATTTATGTTTTTACATGTACCCTGAAATTCATATTTAAATTAAATAAAATATTTAAAATTATCTTTGATTCACTTTTAAGTTTATAAATGTCACCTTTTAAACACATAAAAATAATATATAATATATATAATATATAATATATAACACATAAAAATAATGTCACAACGATTTAAAATTCAACTTAAATGTGATTACATATTAATGTAATGTATAGCATTAAATATGTATATATAAATATATTTTATATATGTATCAAATTACAATTTTTTATATCAAGTGATGAAAAATTTGTCAGTAATGTTATGAGAAATCAAAATAGTCTTTCTATGTACAACCACCAATTATATAAAGGAGGAATAGCAATGTATTATTTTGACATTAGGTCTATAACCATGTGTACTGGAGTCTACATAAATAAGAATATTATTTCTCTCAAACATATAAAATGCTATACTATTATCAAGTCAAATACACACTGAATATGGGGGAAAAAGTAGAATCATAATATAAAAAAATTTGTGAAATGTATAATGCTATGATTTTGTGGCATCAATAATAATATATTCACACAAACTACAAAATTAGATGATGTCCTCAGGTGTATGTGTCTTCACAATACTTATATTTGTAATATAAAATACTATAATAAATTCAAATTTTACTCTAAAATTTATAAATTCATATTAAACATTCTGGACTTAGAATGAGTATGTGAAATGCACAGTAAGAATACCATGATAGATATAAATTAAAAGGGTTAAAATGGCTGGAAAAACTGTACAAGCTTTTCTGGTTATAACTATCTTCAGTATCAAAGCATTAAATCAGAAATTAATGTTATCGAAGTTACAATCAGTATCATGTCACTGGTCGTGTCCTAGAGGCCCTTAGGAAATTAGTGCTCTGGCAATGTATGGATCACTCAATCACAACGAATTCTCATTTCATTGTCTTTAGAGTGTGACAGGTAGCAGAGTGTTTTTCCAATGATCTGCCCCAATAGGGAGTAGTAGATAAGAATGCACCAAGAGAAAATGTGTCTCAAAGAACAAAAAAGTATACTGGGTTTGAGAATAACCCAAGTGATAGATACATAAAAAATAAAATAAATAATAAACTTTAACAGTAATATAGGTTAACAGGGAAAGCAGTAGGTTATATCTGATGTTATTAAACAAAGAACAAAAAATAAACTACACAGAAAGTAAATTACATGTATTTATAAAATTATACCCACTTGCCTTTCGAGGGCACATGTAGATAAAAATAATCACCAGTATAGATTTTAGATTTTGGGGAAAATGATTTAATAACTAATACTCTTTCAGAACACTAATGCTACTATAGGTTGTGCTAATCTAACACAAACTATTTACAGAACTCAGGTTTAATTTAAAAATCAAGTAATTACCAAGAAAAGTAACTCAAAGAAAAATGTTCTAGAGCATGTTTAACTGTCTTTGAAGAAAAATTTGCAAGAAATTTATGTTTTTGTGTTCTCATAAGCATGGTTTTTGACTAAAAATTTGGCCTTAAACCTTTAATCTGAAAATGAAACTGTCTGCAGTTGACATGAGCAACACTATTATTAGCATTCCAACAGAGTACTGTCTAGGGTTTATTATATCACTTTGATCAGATGACTGTATATTATAAATTTTAAGCAGTTCAGCTTTATGGAAAGTATACAATCAACTATCTTCTGGAAGGAAATAAAAGAAATTTTTTGACATGTCTGTGAAATATTCTGAAGAACATTTATGTGTTGATTTTTTAAAGTCAAAAATAAAAATGCTTCAAGTAAAATAAATGACGTTTGCGGTCAAAGATATTACTATATTTGTGGATTTTTACTCTGGTTCAAATTAAGCTACATAAGGAAATATGTAGTCTTGACCTTCCTTTATATATATGTGGGGAAATGCTTTACTTACAAGCAAAACTTACTAGTGTCTCTTCTTTCTAAGTGGTGAT
>NW_016107476.1:3167052-3190782 GCF_001604975.1 Cebus imitator
AGAGAGAAAGAAACAGCAAAATTTCAAGACTTATTTTAACTCATCTGCTGTTGCTAAAGGGGGAGATCCAAAATAAATATCCCTTTGCTTTGCAGAGCAATTCAGTGCATCTTAGTGATGCAGAATACCATCTAGAGCCTGGTAAGAGGTTTGAATACTAAATATCATTGGTTATCTAAGAGAAATTTTGTTTCTTAGGTTGATCCTGGGAAGAAAATGGGAAAATCAAGGAATGCAATAGAAGTGAGAAGAGTACTGAGGAAAGAAAACACACAGAAACTTTAGAGAAGCCTAGGGTATGTGGAGGAAAAAAATAAGATCAAAGAGAAAAAGAAAGGCATTTAAGGGTAGAGATTTTATATTGTGTTTATTGTGGCAAAGAAAACCTTCCTGAAAACTTCAGTACATTCTGACTGGTTGGGGGATCCCATAAAATTTTTATTCTTGACACAATAATAAAGGGATCCACATCTCCACATCATAGTTTTAAATGAGACCAAGAGTTACACAGAAGCTGAAATACAATGACTAAAAGTGACTTGAGAGCAAGTCACCGAGAATCTTACAAATCTAATGCAGAGCTCTGTGGGATAAAGGAGTCTGAAGTTAATTTCATTTTAATTTTATCTGATACCTGTATTTCACCAATAGGAAGGCAACGAAAAATAGTGTGGTTTTGTGGAAAAATCACTGGACACATTAGGAGCACAGGTTTATGTCTTAGAATTCCCACTTTAGATATTCCCACATGACAACCTACTTTCTCTGGAATTCAAACAAAGAAGATGTGGGAATAGAGTATATCTAAAGTCTCTAAGAATTCTGGCATTCTCTGATCCTAATGTATACCTACCTTGAGGAGATTTAGGAGGTGGTGCTTGTGGGAGTCCAACGATAGGGTATATCCAATGTATCGCTTGCACTCCTTCGCTGTCTATTCTCATAGCACTAATTAGAAATTAAAATATTAAGAGTGAACAAAAAGAGAAACTCCATATTAACAAAAAGCTTATTATTTATTAACCCTATGGTATTTTAGTAAAGCTTGTGAATTTAGACTTTGGTAGAAAGAAACTGATGAAATAAAGAACATTTTCTGCAAATGCTAATTTTATAAACATTTCAAAGCAAACCCTGGAAAATCATCACAAAGCAACCTGTAATGAAATATGAAATATCAGTTAAAATTGAAGAGCTTTTTTCCCTTCTTTAATGAGAGGTAATACAGCCCTCTTGGGATCCATTCTATATTGGATGGGCAGAGCACAAAACGAAAACTGCCATGAAGTACAGTACTTCAGAATTTTGTGAGGTATTTACATTTGAAGGATACTACCTAAAAGAAAGGGGGCATTTGTCCAAACATTTTAGGTGTGTCATACACCATTAGGAAGACAGCGATATTAGAAAATGTTTATAGGCTGGGAGTGGTGGCTTATGCCTGTAATCCTAGCACTTTGGAAGGCCAAGACAGGTGGATCACTTGAGGTCAGGAGTTCAAGACCAACCTGGCCAACATGGTGAAAACTTATCTCTACTACAAATGCAAAAATTAGCTGGGTGTGGTGGCACATGCCTTAATCCTGGCTACTCGGGAGACTGACATGAGAATTGCTTGAACCTGGTTGCAGTGAGTCAAGATCATACCACTGCACTCCAGCCTGGACAACAGAGTGACTCCATCTCAAAAAATTAATTAATTAAAAAATGTTTATGATCAAGTTTGAAGTTGACATTTTTCCCTTAAAATGAAATGCTAGACATTGCAGGCAAGACAGGTTGAGCATGGGACTTATGCAAAAGAATAAGTTCCCATCCTTAGAAGGCCTTCAAGCTTGTTTAATGCATTGCTATAACTGTCTTTATTTAAATGTTACCTTTTAAACTCCGTTCTCAACTCACGAAAATTGTCAATAGTCCAAAATTTTCCATTTGCTCTCATCATTTGTATGATTACCATTGTTCTGTGTAATTTCATAATTCTGGGTATAAATAACAATGGGATATCTATATATCCCTTAGGAGGCAGTTCAATTCCTGTAAAACACACAATGAATAATTTTTAATGTTGTAAATATGAATAGACTATTGTTTTAACAGGAGAAAGTAATCACCTAATTCAATTACTGATTATCAATTTTTAAAAACTGCTTCTGAACAAAAAAATACATTATGCTAAATTATAAGTTCACTTCACTATTTTACCTTAGATATCATCAACCCTATTAAAGATAGATTTTCCTGAAGTAAGAAGTTTCTTCTGAAGATGCTAGAAGAACTGAGGAAATGTTGAAAGTGATGACAGAGGTTTCCCAGAGTGATAAAAGAAACACAAAACCCATGAGTCTTTTCAACCTTGCCACATTTTACAGAGGATACAGTACAGCAATTTTTGATCCTTTATTTTCTCGCATATGTTTTTCTAGCCTATAATAGGTACAAGTCTCTGCTTAGAGCCCCCACATTGCTGCCACTAAAAGCTCTTAATTTATTTAGCTGATCCATGAGGAAAGTCAAAGCTTATCTGTGAAAGAAAGGGGCATCTGCTCCTCGTTGTGAAAATCAGAAGACAGAAAAACTGACAGCATTTCCTTGTGGTCTGATAGATTAGAATTTTTCAACTTTTACTATGCTTAAGAACCACCTGAGAAACTTGATAGACATGGAACCTGCAGAGCCCCATCCCTAGAGATTCTGATTTATTTAGGCTGAGCTAGGGCACCTTATGAGACCATACTTAAAAAAAAAAAAAAGTTACCTCTTGGATAAGTTTCCAGAGGTTTGACGAATGTTAAGCTTCAGGACATTTGTAACAGTGAGGGTTTCCAAGCCTATGAAGCCTATGAACGTCTACCTTTCTTTAGTACTAACACTGCTTTACAAGATAATAGAGGATTACTGACCACACTCATTTTTCATTCTGTTGTAAGATTGATGAAAATCGAAGTCATTTTTTCTCAACATTATTTTATTAAACTATTAAAAAGATCACAAAGGGAAATTAAAAAGGGCCCCTTTGCAAAACCTTCCAACTCAAAATTCTTGTAAATTTTCAAATTTTATTCCTTGAGAAAATTAAAACATTCTAAGGCCGAGTAACATTGTTAATAATCAATAATTGATACAATTAATAGTTAACATTTGTTGAGTATTGACTATATTCAGGCTCCATGTTAAGTATTTTTATACAACATCTTATTTAATTCTCAGAAAACTCCCATAAATTGTTTTTATGTTTCTTATTTCAGAAATTTAAAAAAATTGACAAAATTTAGTTAAATTACTTGTCCAAAGTCCCATTGAAAGATCGTGTTGTTTACTAAGATATCTAAACCAAGACTCCCCAACCCCCAGGTGGCAGACCAGTAAGAGTCTGTGGCCTGTTAGGAACTGGGTCGCATAGCAGGAGGTGAGCAGCATGTGAGTGAGCATTATCACCTGAGCTCTGCCTCCTGTTAGATCAGGGGCAGCATTGGATTCTCATAGGAGAGCAAGCCATATTGTGAACTGCACATGTGAGGCATCTAGGTTGCGTGCTACTTATGAGAAACTAACTAATGCCTGATGATCTGAGGTGGAACAGTCTCATCCCGAAAACCTTCTCCCGCCCTGTCCCACATCTGTGGAAAAATTGTTTTTCATGAAACCGGTCCCTGGTGCCACAGAGGTTGGGAACTGCTGATCTAAACAAAGTCAATTATCTTCAATTTTGTTTTTATGAGTTCTATATTTTCATGAATCATTGTTATATGACATAGATAATGTTAATTAATATAAACAGACTTTCCTAAAAAAAGTTATACATTATGAAGGTCATTACATTTTATATACACAGAGATATTTGCAAGAATTTGTAAAATACATTTGAACTCAACTTACTCTTTTTTGACTAATATTTTTATTGTAGTTCTCAATTATTCTTGGCACAATGAAATAGATTTTCTATGTGACTTTAAATCTATAAACCTCCCTTCAGGGTAAGGAAGGAGCAAGCTAGATGACTATATATTTCACAGGTCATAAGTGCAAATGTTATTAAGAATACAGTTTATGGAGATTTCATTATGTATAATTTCAGGGAAACTACAGATTAATTCATTTTAAAGTATGTTTGGATAAAAACAGCAAAGGTTAACTCAAACCGTGCATTCATCCTCAAGGAAATAAAATTTAGAAATTATAACTTGCCCTTACTAAGATTATATTATTACTAAAAAAAGATTATATTACCACTAAAAATAAACCTAGGCTTTTAGATAGCGAAGATAGTGTAAGAAGTCAAGACAGATAACAAAAGAGTATCTCATTACTTACAGCATGACTTTTTTTTAATGTTTAAATTGAAAGTATAGAAAGACAATGCCATGACAAACAGCTATTTTATTTAAAATCTAATACCCTATTTGCAGTTGTAACTTTTTACCAAGCCTGCAAGTAGAACTGTAGTTAATTATTGAATTAATCATAGGTTTCTTTAGCTGTTGTTACACCCTTGGATAGATAAGAACCACTATAATGCTGTTAACTTCCAAGAAATCACTGAAAAGTAACATTGAAAAGAACTTTGAGAATGAATCAAGTTCATTTTTCATCTCACAAATTTTTATTTTCTGTGGTTTTCCCATTGCCATTCACATTACTTAGACTATGGACGGGAAAGTTGATCTTCCTTCTAAAAAAATCTATCATTGATAGGCATTTGGGTTGGTTCCAAGTCTTTCCTATTGCAAATAGTTCTGCAATAAACATACGTGCATGTGTCTTTATAGCAGAATTATTTATAATCCTTTGAGTAGATATCCAGTAATGGGATTGCTGGGTAAAATGGTATTTCTGGATCTAGATCCTTGAGGAATCATCATACTGTCTTTCACAATAGTTGAACTAACTTACACTCCCAGCAACAGTGTACAAGAATTTCTATTTCTCCACATCCTCGCCAGTATCTGTTGTTTCCTGACTTTTTAAATGAACATCATTCTAACTGGTGTAAGATCTTGTGGTTTTGATTTGCATTTCTCTAATGACTAGGGATGATGAGCTTTTTTTTTCATATGTTTTTTGGCTACATAAACGTCTTCATTTGAGAAGTGCCTCTTCATATCCTTCACTCACATTTTGATGGGGTTGTTTTTTTCTTGTAAATTTACTTAAGTTCCTTGTAGATTCTGATGTTAGACTCTGTTAGATGGAAAAGAAAATGTGGCACATATACACCATGGAATACTATGCAGTCATAAAAAAAGAATGAGTTCATGCCCTTTGCAGGGCCATGGATGAAGCTGGAAACCATCATCCTCGGCAAACTAACACAGGAACAGCAAACCAAACACCACATGATCTCACTGATAAGTGGGAGCTGAACAATGAGAGCACATCGACACAGGGAGGTGGGCATCACACACCAGGGCCTGTGGGGCGGTGGGGAAATGGGGAGGGAGAGCATTAGGACACATATCTAATGCATGTGTGGCTTAAAACCTAGATGACAGGTTGACAGGTACAGCAAACCACCATGGCACATGTATACCTATGTAATACACCTGCATGTTCAGCACATGTATCCCAGAACTTAAATTAAAAAAACACCACCACGAATTATATAGCAACAACAACAAAATCCACCCATGTTTTCTTCTAATACTTGTATGCTTTCATTTTTAAAGTTAAATAATGTTTGATCCATTTGTAATTTACACTTACATATGAAGCGAAGAATTTATCTAATGTTATTATTTTTTAATATGGAACTAATTATCAAGAAACCCACTTATATAAAAGAGTACTGATTTGAAATGCTGGCTTCATAGCATTTCCATATATATTTGGGTTATTTCAGGATTTCCTAGAGGTTTGCTTTGGTCTTTCTGTCACTTCATGTGTAATTACACATTGTATCAATTATAGATACTCTATTTTCTAGTAAGATTAACTGCCTTCTTTTCCAGCTCATTTTAAAAAATAATTTTTAAAACATGCAATGAATAGTTAGCTACAGGGAGCAGATTTGGATGGGGGAACAAATGATATTTTTAATGCCATCACCCTACATTTATACATCAGTTTAGGGATATCCAAAATTTTTTTTCATCTAAGACCTATTCAAGAGCAAAAGTATACCGTTTATATTATTTTTCTTATTTGAGTACCAACCTCATTATATAAAGTATATCTAGGTTCTTGGGATAGGTTTTCAGCTAGTCCGAATTTTCAGTGTTACTAGAACAGTTGTTTATATCTTCTGACTGGGAAATCTAGCTAGTATAATGATTAAATTTATTAGATTAAGTAATCTAATAAAACATATCAGAAGCTCAAAATGTTTGCGTTTCTTTTTTTTGCCCATTCCCATACAGTAACTAAGTAATTTAACTACAGTTAGATTTATTATTTTCTGTTACAGTCATCATTCTTGAGGTTCAACTCTACTAAGCATTTGGGGAAAATATGCATGCTTTATTTTACATAATTTATTTTACACATATATATATTTAAGGGAGTTATGCATTACTTTTAGAATTTTAGAAGCCCTAATAATAAATGATGTTTAGTATCTCAGGAATACATTATTATTATTATTATTATTATTATTATTATTTGTGCTTTGCTTTTAAAATCTACGATAACCCAATTGCAATTAGCATTCAAATTTTATTTGGTGTATATTTAAAACAACTACTATTTGATTGTTCTTTCGATTAAAGGTGTTAGAAATTTTTACCCTTTGATCTCCTATTTGAAATATGCAAGTTGTATAGTGTTTTAATAGCTCTGAGGTTTTCTGTCTTTCAAGAAAATTTTCTCAAGATGGTAAAGTGAACATAACCCTAACTTTAGTAATAAAATTATTTCATCCTGGGCAATTCATTTTTCATCACTTTAGTTGTATTACATTTCTGCTCCACTGTGCACAATTTCTAATAATTACTGTGACATTAGAAATGGCCCATGTCAGATAATCCCAGAGACACTAAGAAGCACCGGCCGGGCATGGTGGCTCATGCCTATAATCCCAGCTCTTTGGGAGGCCCAGGCGGGCATATCATGAGGTCAGGAAATCGAGACCATCCTGGCTAACATGGTGAAACCCTGTCTCTACTAAAAATAGCAAAAAAAATTAGCCAGGCATGGTGGCAAATGCCTGTAGTCCCAGCTACTCAAGAGACTGAGGCAAGAGAATTGCTTGAACCTAGGAGGCCGAGGTTGCCACGAGCTGAGATAGCACCACTGCACTCCAGCCTGGCAACAGGGCGAGACTCAGTCTCAAAAAAGAAAAGAAAAGAAAAGAAAAGAAAAGAAAAGAAAAGAAAAGAAAAGAGAAGAAAAGAAAAGAAAAGAAAAGAAACAAAAAGAAAAAAGAAAAGAGAAAAGAAAAGAAAGAAAAGAAAAGAAAAGAAAAGAAAAATACTAGCACCATAAATAGTACTATTATTTTGTTAAACTGGTTTATTTTAAATAAGAATTCAAGTTTTTTTTTATTTGTAATGAAGAATAATTGTTTTCATTTTTGAAACATAAAGTGACCAAGAAGATGAATTTTCATTAACCGTTTTCAAACATAAAATTGATGTATTTTTCCATTTGAATAGTTCATACTTCTAGTAGTTAATTTTTTTGATAAAAATAGAAAATAGAACATAATTACTCTATTGGTGGTTTGAAGACGAGTCCCTTGGTTCTTCTGATATATTAGGGGCTGAATTGTGCCCCCACCATAAAAATTCGTATGTTGAAACCTTATCCCCAGTACCTTCTTCTTTTTTTTTTTTTTTTTCATTCTTTTATTCCCAGTACGTCTTAATGTGATTGTATTTGGAAGCTGGCCCTTTAAAGAGTTGATTAAGTGAAAATTAAGTTATTAGTGTGGGCTCTAATCCAATATTACTGGTGACTTTATAAGAAGATCAAATTTGAACACAGAGAGACACCAGGGGCAAATGTACTGATAAAAGATCACATGAAGACACAGCTTGCCCGGAAAGAGGCCTCAGAAGAAATTGAACCTGCTGACACCTTGACATTGGACTTGTAGTCTCTAGAACTGTGAGAAAATATATTTCATTTAAGTCACTCAGTCTGCAGCATTTTGTTATGGCAGCCCTAGCAAACTAATACATGAGATTATCTTTTATGTATTATCTCAGAGACTGTGACATGGATGTCATAAGTTTACTTACAGAGATTCTAACTCCAGGCAATCAAAACATAGGGCACATAGAAAAACATCACTCTGACTGCCATTTGGTTACTATGATGATGGAAAAGCTAGGGATGAACCATTCTCCCTTTCCTACCTATACTCCCTTGACTGAACGGGAGTATCTACTGAATAGTGAGAAGGGCATTTAAGGGATTACATTTTTCTCCTGAAGAATTAGAGACTGTTGCTGTTATACCCTGTTAATCTTTCATAGAGCTAGCTAAAGTTTGAGATTTAAAAGAAGGTTGTCCAAAGAAGACAATGTCAAAGGAAATAGCATAGAAAAAGTAAGCATAAGTAGAAGGTGACATTACTCATACAGGCAACTGGGAAAGAAACACATATCCAGGCTCCTTAGAAAATTGTTCAGTTTGAGATTTGACATAATGCCTTTTAAGTAGGTTTTGGGGTTATTCAGTGCAAATATGATTGCTAAAGTAAACTTTACAACATGGGCTAGGTGCCTGTAAGTTAAAGTTTTATGTTTTCTTTTTAAGAATACATTAGCACAAATAGCAAAATTATACTTAAATCAAATATTGCTTTTACTCTGAACACTTGATTACTGGATCAAAATGAGTGAATAATCCATTATCAGAGACTGTTGATAAGAGGCACAATGAAGGAGAAAGTTTCCTGACATTGAGCACTGTCAAGCACATGTTGCATAACCACTGACATGTATAATAGCAAAGGGTTTCTGGCTTTTCATGTGTGCTTAAAATAGAATATCTTAATGCTCCTTCCATCCCTATAACTCTATGATAACATTTTTCTTAATATGTTGAAAAGATAACTCAGATTTAAAAAATTATTAAGAAACTGTATTTTTTCTTGGAAAATGGCTGGTTTTAATTTTAATTAAATTACCCACAGACAATTTTAAGATAAAATAATGTCTCCTTCTGTTACTACTTTAACTAATATACCCATTGACTGATTATGATGTCTTCCTCTTCCTCTGCACTGTACTAAGAAAAGTTTAATTCTGTGCTCTATTACTCACTATTTCTGGGAAACTAGGGAAGTTATTTATATTTCTAAGTGAGATTCTCTGCACATAAAAAAGGAAGCTAATGTAATATACACACTAAGCTTTTGTTATGGCAAAGGTGCAACCCAGGCCTGTCTAGATAATTCCATCTTGTGCAATATGCTTTTTATTCTACACTATTTTATTCTTCTATTTATTTAGAAAATTCTTATGTGTTGTGCATTATAATAAGCACTGGGGATAAAATACTAAAGAAGACAAATATCCTGTTTTCTTGAGTCAGAGATTCCAGAATGTGTTGGCAAGTGATGGTAGACATTAACAAATAAATAAAACATATAGTACATATGGTGTTATGTAAAACAGTTAAAGGTTAGAGAGTGAAATTGATATTAACACAGGATGTTCAGGAAGGTCTCTGTAATAAGGTAGCACTTGAGCAGAGCACCTAAAGAAGTTTGAGAAGCCTCACAGAAATCTGTAAGGGGAATATTGGGATAGCTGGTGGATATATGAATCTGGATTTAAAGGAGAGGTCGAGGCTGGGGCTATGAATTTAGAAGTTGACATTTCATGTGTGAGTAAATGAGATGTCATCAGAAATGAACGTAGACAGAAATAAAAAGAGAAGATAGCCTCTAGGAAGTCAGGGGGACAGGAACAGCAAAGGAGAATGAGCAGGGCTCACTAAAGAAGAAGAATAAAGGGAGAATTGATTTCTGGAGATCAACTGTTTCCAAAGCAGGGAGAGATCAAGTGTGTCAAATAGTGCTCATGGATTGAGCAAGATGAGGACTGCTTATGATGAATAATTATATCTGGCAATGTTAGGTTACTAGTTAATTAAAGGAACAGTATCACAGAGTAAAAGAGGATGATGGTGAATGAAACTGGATTAGCTTGGGTGAGATAATGGTATAAAAAGTGAGGGCAGTAAATAGAGTCAGGCTTTCAAATAGTTTTGGTATCGAGGAGGATCAGAGAAATGGGATGACAGCTGGTAGGAACAGGGGATAAAGAGCTGTATAACTTTTAAATTGAGAGCTACTGTAACATGCATATGATGATAAGAATAATCCATTAAAACGTATTATGAAAGACAGAGTAGAAAATTAGACAGCTTCACATGATTGAGGTAGGTATGGGATTCAGTAAACTGGTGGAGAACTGGCCAATAAGAGCACAGAATACTTTTCTGATGTAATGTGAGGGAAGGCAAGGTACATGGATGCAAATAAAATTAAGCTGATCTATTAATATGTGATGACAGAAACAGACAATTTTCCTTTACATTCTTAATAAAATAGGAAGAGTATCAGTGAGAAAACGGGTGGAAGTGTTGCATGTCACTAGTAGTCTTCAGGTTTCAATTCACTGTAGGCAACTTTACTATAGTAAACATTATGAAAGAAAAATGATGTCCCATCAAAAGTTCATCGCTCACACACATTTTACCTATTTCTCTATCTCCCTTTCTCTCTACCATCTATATATAGCCACCTACTAATCTACCTCTTTTAAATGCCTGGTGTTGTATAACTCCTAAGCAGGTATTAGTCCTCTTTTTGTTATAATATTTACCTGTATTTCTGAATTGAAGGAAACTGCATAAAATGACAGAAAAGAGGAATGACACTATGCCTGGTGTTCCATTTAATAAAACCAGACACTTACAAGTGATTTTAATAGTTTCACTTTCTGCTCTCTTCATAAAAATATTCTGGTGGTATAAATAGGTCTAAATTTCAGGTTATAGAGATGTTTTTTAAAGGGCAAACTCCCAGTCATCCTCACATAATGAGAGTTACAGCCTCGTGTTTTTCAACAAAATCAGCAGCTTCACTGACTAGCTAGGAAACCCAAATGCTTTATGCTATAAATCAGAATTACAAATCTATATAATTGAAACCTGAGCTAAGTTGGGTAGAAAATTGATCATTTGACATAATAGGGAGGAAGGTTTATTTTAAAATGTGAAACCATGCTTAGCTGCCAATGTAATTTGATAAACTTCCACGATAATTATCTGGAGATCTGGGCGTGCTTTATAGAAAGCAGCAGTAACATCACTATATGTCACTAAACACTGGGTTCTTGAAGACCTTTTCCAATTTACAAACAGTAGTTTTTTATTTCAAAAACATATTATTTTTCAAATAATATTTTTCTTATTTTTTGGCAAACTGAATTATACATGTCAACTAAAATCAACATGACACAAGTCACAGAAATTTTCATAAGGAAAGACAATATAAATATTTGTTTTCTAAATGCTAATGCTAGAACTCTGAGAATTGAGCTCTGGTTATTAGCAATCATATAAGTATAAATGATGAATATTTCATCTTTTAAAAATTAGATACATTATAATTTTTATTGTAATGGATCTTTCAAATTTGGTCTTGAATTCTTTCTATTGATAGTGGACATTAGCTAAAATAGTCACAGTCTAGGAGAGCCCTGACGAGTGATAAGTTAGATTCAGGTGTGTGTGTGTCAGGCGAGACACAATGAGTAAGTAAAACCAAATGCATGAAACAGAAGAAATTTATTATTCACAGGTGCCAGAGAAGTTAGCCATGAAGCCAGAGGACCAATGAGAATTTCCTTGGTGGTGGTGAGCTCAACCAGCTGGTGGAGAATGTGTGTGTGTGTGTGTGTGTGTGTGTGTGTGTGTGTGTGTGTGAGAGAGAGAGAGAGAGAGAGAGAGAGAGTGTGTGTGTGTGTGTGTGTGTGAGAGAGAGTGTGTGTGTGTGTGTGTGTGTACACACACGTGTGCGTGTGACAGAGAGAGACAGAAAGAATGTGTTGGGTTTGAGTTTTGGGGCAGTGGAGATGAGAAACAAGTGGATTATAACAGCAAAAAAAACACAAACCACAAGGGGAGGGGAAATCTTAACTAGGTCACCTGTATGACTAGGTTTCAAATAACTTATGTCAAGCCCAAAAATGTATGTCAAAGCAGCAACTATGTTAAACAAATTTATGATACGGTATTACAAATGCCAAGTATAGTGTATGTCTTTATCCTTTCGACTGTTTTCTCATATTATGATATCTTTTTCTATTACAAAAATAGTTGAGATAATTATAGATTCACATACGGTGGTAAGAAATGAAAGATTCCATGTACTCTACCCAATTGCCTCCAATGATGCCATTTTGTAATATCATAGTGAAGAAAAATCACAACACTTATATTAATATAGTCAAGATATAGGAAAGTTCCATCACCACAGGAATCTCTCAGGTTTGCTTTTTAGAGCTACCACCAACTCCTGCCCCATTCCATCCCTAAATTACTACAACCACTAATCTGTTTTCCATTTATACAATTTTGTCACATCAAGAATGCTATATAAATGAAATCAAACTATATGTAACCTTTTGCAGTTGGCTTTTTTCACTCAGTATAATTCCCTGGACATTCAATCAAGTTGCTGTATTTAATCAGTGCTTCATTTCTTTCTATTACTGAGTGTACTCCATGGTATGGATGAACCAGAGTTTGTTTAACCATTCACTCATTGAAAGTAATCTGAGTTGTTTACAGATTTCAGCTATTATGAATAAATCTGCTAAGAACATTCATTCATATGTTCTGGGGTAATATATATTTTTAATTTTCTGGCATAAACTCCCTATAGTTCAATGGTTGGATAGTGTATTTAGTTGCACTTGCAATTTTATGAAAATATTTTTCCAGACTGGCTGTGCCCTTTTATATTCTGACCAGCAATGTATGAGTGATTCAGTTTCTCTACATCCTTGCCAACATTTGTTGTTGTCATTGTTCTTTATTTTAGCAATTCTGATAGGCTTGTAGTGAAATCTCACTGCCGTTTTGTTTTGCATTGCCCTAAAGATTAATGATGTTGAATACCTTTCCAAATGTGTTTATTAACCATCAGTATAATCTCTTTGGTGAAATGTCCCTTCATCTGTTTTTGCCCATTTTCTAGTTGGATTTTATTTTTACTATCAAGTTTTTGTCTTTCTTAGATATTCTAGAAATGAACCATTTGTCACATATGTGATTTGGAACCATTTGCTCCCAATTTATAGCTCTCCATTTCACCATCTTCTCATTGGCTATAATAGGAAAATTTTTTTTAGTTTTGAGGATATCTGGTTTATTAATTTTTCCCCTTATGGAGCTTGCTATTGGAGAAATCTGAGAAATATCTGTTTTGCACTATGTTAATTTTTGTGTAAGATGTGAGGACCTTGGTAGGAATTGCATTGCGGGAAATTTATAGATCAATTTAGATAGAGCTGACCTCCTTACTATATTGAGTCTTCCAGTCAATGAAAATGGCATATGTCTTTATTTATTTATAAATAGTTTAATTTTGTTATTTTCTGCCTGTACATCCTACATGCATTTTGTTAGATTTTTATCTTAGTTTTTCATTATTTTGCAAGAGTATCAATAGTATTGAGTTTTAAATTTCAGTTTCTACATTTTGTTGTCAGTATACACAAATACAATTAATTTTTTGTGGTGTTCTTCTATACTGTGATTTGGTGAATTAACTTACTTATATGTGCTTATTTTTTGGTAGGTCTCTTGAAGTTTTCTAGTAGACAAACCTGGTCAGAAAATAGGGACAGTTTATTTCTTCCTCCACATTTTGTATATATTTTGTTTCTTTTGCTTGCCTCATTGTATTAGGACTTTCACTAGTATGTTAAATAAGAGTGGTGGAGTGGGTATTCTTATGTTGCTCCCTATTTTACGGGGAAAGTGTACAATGTTCATCATTGAACATGATGTTAGCTATAGGTTTACTATGCAAGCACTTAATCAGGTTGAGGAAGTTATCTTCTAGGTTGCAAAAAGTATTTGTTTTAAACAATAATGGATATCGGTTTGCTTCTAACTCTATTCTGTATTGATTGACATAATCATGTAATTTTTCTGCCTTCATCTTTTAACAGATAAGATTACATTAATGGAATTTCAAATATTAAACCAGCCTTTATTTCTCGAATAAACTGATTGTGGTGTATACTTTTTTCTATATACTGACGGATTCAATTTGTTGATATTTTGCAACTAATTTCATGAATAACATTGGAATGTAGTTTTACTTTTTTGTTAAATGTTTTTGGTTTTTTTTATCAGAGTAATGCTGGCATCATAGAATGAGTCAGGAAGTTTTCCTGACTCTTTTCTTCTCTTTTCTGGAAGAGTTTGAGAATGATTGGTGTTAACTCTTCTTTAAATGTTTGGGATAATTTACCACTGGAGCTATCTGGGACTAAAGATTTCTTTTGGGAAGTTTTAAACTACGACTTCAATTTCTTAAATAATAGTATGTGATTATTCAGATTGTCTATTTCATCTTTGGTAAAGTTTGGTAGTTTTTTATTTACTAAATATGGATAAATTTCATATAGTTGTTGAAATTATGTGTATAAAGTTGTTCACAGTACTGCTTTATTTTTTTAATGTCTGATGTTATCTGTAGTGATACTGTTATGGGTTTTGTGAATACCTTTTGGGATTCCAATTTATGTATAGTGTTTTTTAGTATATCATTTCATATAATTTTCTTAGTGCTTTTAAATAGGAATTTAATATCCATAGGCAACTTATCACTCTCTCCTGATATCAATGTTTTATTACTTTAAGCAAAGCATGCAAACTTTGTGTTTTAAAATGTACTTGAGATTTGTTTTAATCAGATATAAGAAGACACACAGATATAGCAATGACTGCCATAAAAGACTACTTTATATTCACCAATCCCTAAAATCACAAAGCACAGTATGTCATACAGGGCCACATAGGGAAGCACCAGTGTTGTTTAGGAAGCTGTGAGGGGGAAAATACTGGGCAAGAATCTATTTTTTGTTTTTTATGGGAAGAAATACAGATGAGGTAAGCAGACAAAGCAATTGCAGGGTTGATTATTTTGAATAATTTCATTGGGCTCTGGCTTGTGGGGGCTATCTCATGTTGACTGGTCCCTGGCCTTGGGATGATTAGAGTACAGGAATATTGGTGTGGCATGTAAAAGCCTGATAGAAGAGGTATGTGGGGGTGTAGGTTCTGGATTGGTTACTTTGCACTTATAGATGCTCTCATAGATGAGTTGCCATCTCTAGAAATTAACTAACCCTGAGAAGGGCAGTTCCTCCCCAGTCAGCAAGACCTCAAATATCAAAGCATAAAGAATACAGAAAATAAGAAATATAGTCATTATACCTAAATTCCATTTAGATAACCTTATACTTCCTATATTTCATCATATAAATGTCTTAAGACATTCCTTTTGCTGTCTCTCTACAAATATATATGTGTTTATATATATGTGCACGCATATATATATATATATATATATATGTAACATGTCACAAGGTGGTGTAATTTTTGCTTCAATCATCAAATACGATTTAAGAGACTGAAGAGAAGTAGGGCAGTCTGTTATATTAATTATTATTTTTATCCATATGATATTCTTTCTAAAATTTTTTTTAAAAAACTATTCCTTATCTTTGTAGAGAACATTCTTTAGCTATTTTTAAGGGCTGGTTTGCTTAAAATAAATTCACTTTCCCTTTATATGAGAATATCTACATTTTCTCTTTATGTATAAAGAATATATTTTCTTGATATGGAATTCACAGTTTATAGTTACTTCCTTTCAGTATTTGAATAATGTATACCACTTCCTTCTGACCTCCATGGTTTTGGATGAGCAATGTACTATCATTTCAATTGGTGTTTCCCTATAAGTAATGAACTGTATCTCTCTGGTTACTTTCAAGGTTGTTTTCTGTGTGTGTGTCTTCAGTTTTCAGAAGTTTAATGACGATTTGTCTTGTCTTGGATTTCTTTTGCTTTACACTGACTGGAGTTTACTCAGTCACTTGAATCTGTAGGCTTAGGTGCTTCATCAAATTCAGCAAGTTTTCAGACATCATTATTTATTTGAATAATTTTTCATTCCCACTCTCTCCTCTCCCTCTGGAGCTCTGATGAGACACATTTTAGCTCTTTTGTTATTTTTCTACAGATCCCTGATACTCAGTTCATTTTTGTAAAAGTCTATGTTCTCTTTGTTGTTGTGACCATATAAATTATATTGATCTCTCCTCACTTTCACTGATTCTATACTCAATCATCTCCATTCTACTCTTGAGCCCATCTGGCAAGGTATATATTTAACTTATATTTAATCCGTTCCACAACTTTTGTTCGGTTCTTTATTCAACATTTTTCTGAGATTCTCTACTTTTTCATGTTTCATTAGAATTCAGAATTGTTTCTTGAAGCAAAATTTGGACAGACTCATACTGCGCCACTGCAGATGGGGAGGGAAAGTTTTGCTTCCTGCTGGGCCTCACTGACACCAAGAGATGAGACTGGAGGAAGTAGAACACCAACTAGCTCACTTCTTGCCACTTCATTCCACCTCCTTCATACCAAGTGGGGTTGGAGGCTGTTTCCACTGGTCTTTGTTCACAAATGGGGGAAAAAAAAACAGTGCCAGCTACCCTGCTTCAAATCCCTTCATCCTTTCTTGTTGATGCACCTCTACCAACACCATTCTGGCAGGAGAATCACAGCACTGTGTGCTTCTGCTGGGGGAATGGCAGATTACTTCCTTACTTGGTCCCATCAACACCACAGAAAATACAGGGGAAGGGAATCACAGTGTGCTGCTTCTAAGGCATGAAAGTGCTTAGGGGTGGGGCAGAAAATCAATGACCTGCTTGTCCTCAGTGTAACTACTGGAGTGTGTGACATGGTTTTACCATTGATGCTTTGATGGAGTAGGGTAGGTATTGTTAAAAAGGTTTTCTGTTGTTAGGACACCTTTTTCCAGGTCCTTTGGATAGGGGGAAAAGATTTTAAGGGGAGGTTTTTTGTCTTTACTTGTTGGTAGTTCTGGATGGGAGCCTTCTGCATTACCTTCTCTAAGTTATACGAGATGTGATAAGAAAAGTCAGGGAACTCACTATTGTGTCATTTTTTTTTGAGATGGAGTTTCACTCTTGTTGCCTAGCTGGAGTGCAACAGTGCAATCTTAGCTCACTGAAACCTCTGCCTCCAGGGTTCAAGCAATTCTCCTGCTTCAGCCTCCCAAGTAGCTGGGATTACAGGTGCCCACCACCACACCCAGCTAATTTTTTGCATTTTTAGTAGAGAAAGGGTTTCATCATCTTGGCCAGGCTGGTCTCGAACTCCTGACCTGAGGTGATTCACACGCCTCGGCCTTCTTTAGATTCTGAGGTCTACATGCCATTTACTTTCTTTTTTTCTACCTTTCTACCTTCCTATGCTTGTTTGTTGTATTATGTCCAGGGTTTTTACTTGTAAGTGGGAGAACTTGGAAGGAATTGGGATATGCTATCTTGACTAAACCAGAGGTCTGATGAATGAAAATATTTTAAAAATATTTTGTCACAGCTGGGCTCAGTAGCTCATGCCTGTAATTCCAGCACTTTGGGAGGCCGAGGCAGGCGGATCACGAGGTCAAGAGACTGAGACCATCCTGGTCAACACTGTGAAACCCTGTCTCTACTAAAAATACAAAAAAATTAGCCAGGCATGGTGGCACGTGCCTGTGGTCCCAGCTACTCAGGAGGCTGAGGCAGAAGAAATGCTTGAACCCAGGATGCAGAGGTAGCAGTGAGCTGAGATTGTGCCACTGCACTCCAGCCTGGTGGCAGAGCAAGACTCCGTCTCAAAAAAAAAATATTTTGTCACATATGATTTTTTTCCATTGCAATATTTATAAGCAATTCACAATACATCTTTCTATATATATTATGATTTTCTTAGCTCTAGTCTTTGTTTGAGTGACTGAAATTGCTACTAAAATTAAAACATAAAAATAAATTAATATAAGTAAATTACTGTGGATACTTAATGCCACTATAAATAACAATAACAAAACAGATTTATAAGTGACAATCAGGATGCAGGAAACCTTCAGCATTAGTACAGTAGAGTCGTGATCTGACTTGATTTTCCGTTGACTGTTTCTGTTCATAGAACACAGTATGGTAATTACCTGAGAGAGCAGTGAGAACTGTTAGGATGTTATTGTGAATAGCTAGATGCATTTATTTCCTGTGGCTGCTGTAACAAATTACCACAAACTGGGTGACTTAATACAACAGGAATTTGTCGTCTTACTGATCTGGAGGCCAGAAATCTGACATCAGTATCACTGGGCCAAAACCAAGATGTTGGCAGGGCTGTACTCTGGATTTTCTGAAGGAGAACATGTTTCTTGCCTCTTTCAGCTCCCGGTGGCTGCCAATATTTCTTGGCTGCATGTGTCCAATCTCTGCCTCACCATCACATGACCTTCTGCTATGTGTGTCTCAGAACTCCCTCTGCTCTCATAAGGATACATGTGATTGAATGTAGGGCCCACATGGATAATCCAGTATAATCTCTTCATCTCAAAAATCCTTGACTTAATCACATCTGAAAAATCTTTACAATATTAGCTAGCATTAACAGGTTCTAAAAATTAGAATTTGGGAAAATTAAGTTCCATGTTGTTGTAGGTCCAAGTTTCCCTTTTCCTTGCTGTCTGTCACATGGAGGGTCATTCTTAGCATGTAGGTCAACATTACTTATCTCTTGTTTCCCTCAACTTTCAAAGCTACAAATGATGTGTTGAATCATTCTCATACTTCAAATCTCTTTGAATTCTTTTTTTGCCTTCTTCTTCTGCCACTAGCATGAGAGAAAGTTCTCTACTTTCACAGGATCATGTGATTAGATTAGGCCCACTTGGATAATCTCCCTTTTTAAGGTCACATGGCGAGAGAGGAAGCGCCATAACACTGCTGTAGTTTGGATATGGTTTGCTTGTCCCGGACAAATCTTATGTTGAAACTTGATCCCCAGTATTGGTGGTGGGGCCTAATGGGAAGTGTTTGGATCATGGAAGAAGATCCCTCACGAATAGATTAATGCCCTCCTTTAGAGGGTGTAGTGAGTTTTCATTCTATTGGTTCCCAAGAGAGCTGGTTGTTAAAAAGAGCCTGGTACCTCTCCCCACTCATTCTTGCTTCCTCTCTCACCATGTGATCTGCACACCATGGCTCCCCTTCACCTTCATCCCTGAGTGGAAGCAGCCTGAGGCTCTCACCACAAGCAGATGTTGGTGCCATGCTTCTTGTACAGCCTACAGAACCATGAGCCAAATGAACCACTTTTCTTTATAAATTGCCCAGTCTCTGGTATTTCTTTATAGGAACACAAATAATCATAAAGGTAACTTGTATTATGTGACAATAAGCCATCTTTTTTTTTTTTTCACTCCAGTGTCATGGAAAAGAATAAGATATATTGTCATTACTATTGCTGTTTTTTAAAGAGAGATCTAAAATAGTTTTGAGCATGATTCATCCATTAGAACATATGAAAAAAATATAAAAATATGAAATCTAAACATTTCTGAAGACACATGATAAACAAATATATATGACACACTGAAATAAATTCAATGTCACAGAAATGTCATTTCTTCATGTATTTATAATGTTATAAATTATAAATTTAAAATAAGCCTGATAAATATTTCATTGAGTTTTCTGTGGAAGTAGCCACGTTTATTATAAGATTCATATGGATAAAAAATTAGGAAAGAATAGGCAGCAAAACCTTGAAAACGAAAGGTAACATAAAAGAGCAATCCTCAAAACATATTAAAGAATATTTTAAAAACTCTCTGATTACAACAGTGTAGTTTTGCCTATTAAAAACAGATCTGTGGAATAATAGAGACAATCCAGAAAGAGCCCAAGTCCATATGGCAATGTAATCTATGATAATATGGGCATATTAATTCAGTAGTTATGAGACAGGCTTCTTAGTAAATCCTGAAGAAACAGAGAACCATTTGGATAGATGGGAGAAAAATTCCATGTTTATGGATTGTTCTTAATGATACAATGTTTCTAAGATGACAACTGCCCCCAAGTCAATCTATAATTTCAATGCAATTTGTATTAGTCCATTTTCATACTGTTCTAAGAAATTCCCAAGACTGGCATTGTCAGGCTTAAAATGTTCCAAAACTTTATGCTCTGCTTCCCTTTTAAATATAAATTCCAATTCCAAACCATCTCTTTGTGAATTCCTAAAACTGAACACTTTTAAGAGCACCCAGGTCATATCTTGAACACTTTGCTGCTTAGAAATTTCTTCTGCCAGATACACTAAATAATCTCTCTCAAGTTCAAAGTTCCACAAATCTCCAGGGCAGGGCAAAATGTCACCAGTCTCTTTGCTAAAGCATAGCAAGAATCACCTTTATTCCAGTTCCCAACAAGCTCCTCTTCTCCATCTGAGACCACCTCAGCCTGGACTGCATTGTCCATATCACTATCAGCATTTCGGTCAAAACTTCAACAAGTTTCTAGGGAGTTCCAAGCTTTCCCATATTCTCCTGTCTTCTGAGCCCTCCAAACTGTTCAAACCTCTGCCTGTTACCCAATTTCAAAGTCACTTCCACATTTTTGGGTATTTTTATAGCACAATTCAAATCAAAATCCTAGCACATGTGCATGTGTGTGTGTGTGTGTATGTGTTTGGAAATTGGCTAGCTGAGTCTAAAATTCTTATGTAAGTGCAAAGGATCTAGAATAACTATAAAACTCTTGAACAAGAGAAAAAGTTTGAAGTGTTTATGTTACCAAATATCAAAACTTACTATATAGCTATAGTAGTAGACAGCATGGCATCAGTGCAAGGATAGATTAATAGAATATTTGAACTAAATAAAGTCTAGAAACAGGCTCACAAATATATTGTCACCTGATTTGGGAGAAAAATAGCACAAAAAATCAATGAAAAAAGTATGGCTTTATCCATAAATGCTGCCAGTAAAATTTGGCATACACGGTGTCTAAATGGAACTTTGAGTCCTATGTCTCACCGTATTTGAAAGTATCAAGTATGTATCATGAAATGTAAGCAATAAAGCTTCATGACTTTATGCCCCAGATTACTGAGATTATTGCTAGTATATAGTACCTAAATTTCAGCTGAAGAGAGTCACCTGTCCAAGGTAAAACTCCTTTCCTGAGGGTAGACTCCATTCAATGATGAATTGATGTGGAAGTTGAGGGAGAGATGTGTAAAATCTTGTCCTCTTTATCCCAAATTGGGGCAACTCTGAAGAGCTATCGTAGCTTCGGTGCTAGCCATTGGCTGAACTGACAGCTTTGTCCCTACTTTCTCCCCCTAATCAATCTTGCTTCATTCTTTTCCTTCAGTGGTGTTGATCCTCAGAGCACTTCCTAATAAACTTAATACCCCCACCTTCCTTTTCAGAGTCTACTTCCCAGGAAAACTATTCTATAACAGTGATGTTTAAGATATTTTTTAGTGAAACTTGGATCTATATGTTTACATTTTTTAAGTTACTTATTGGTGTTTTGTAGGAATACTGTGTAGACGGTAAGAGTTCATGCCCCAAATTCAAACCTAATAGAATTTATCTTATAGCGTTCTGAGGACTAAATTAATTAATATTTGTAAAGTGCTTAAAATAGCTCCTGGCACATTGTCTATTGCTATTGTTCATGGCAAGTGACATCATTTTCCATTAGAATGCCACTAAGTAAATTATTATATAGGTGATATAAAGGTATGCCAAAAATTGTGAAGGTAATATATGAATAACTGAAATATGGAGAGTATTTTCTAAGAGAAATGTTGAAGAAGTGTAAAGTATATGAAGGGTTAGGAATGTCAAAAGGAATAACGCTGGATAATTTTTATATCTATTTAAATCTAGATACAGATGTAACTGTGGATATAGATATCAACTGTTCCATAAGAAGTTATTTTCTAGAAAACTGGGATTCACCAAGATACCAAAATTATTTAATCAATAATTTTAGTTTATAAAATTAAAACCATTTGTTTAGGAATTGGTTTATCTAGGAAAAAATAGATTTTACAAGAAAAATAACTATTTCTTTTCCAGGAATATATTTCCTGGCATGTAACAGCAGGTGCTACATCTTGTTTCTTATAAAACTGAGGAAAAGTAGGACTCCATTTTGGGGTTGACTTATTTTCATCTATACAAGTACTCACAATAACATATTTTTACATAGTTTTAGTATTTAGAAATGTCTTCACATACACAATTGTGTATGTTTATCAAAAAGTCTTATTAGGTAAAATTTATATTTTATAATGTCCAAAATTGGGTTCATACAGGAAAGAAACTAGCCCAAGATAATACAGCTTATCCACGTTAGAGTAGAAAGAAGAACACAAATTATTTGACCATAAACATAATGCTCAATCCCCATACCTTGGCTACCTTTCTAAGGTTCTAGGTCTAATTTTACATCTGTGTGTAGATTTGTAAAGTTTTTTTTGCTACAATATGTAACACTAGAAATATAATAATGCTAACCTTCCACCTTTTTTTAAATGTTAGAGGACCCAGTAACATGTTACAGCTAATATTTTTCCACAAGTTTAATTTTGTTTCGGTAACATTTGATTCTTTCCTATTAAAAGAGAAAAAAAGAATACTGCAAGTCCTAGAACTTTATTAGCTTTGTAGAAGGATGTCCTTTGAAATCACAATTCACCTACACTCCTGTCCTGTTCTTGGTTATTTGGCCTAATTAAATCTGTAAGCAAGGTAACATTTCAAAGTGAAAACCTGGCAAGTTAAGACACTTCACTGACAGGAAGACCCTTTTCATCTTCCTGTCTAGTTCTTGTCACCGGTTTTGAATGATAATGAAAGGAACAGAGAACTTTCTAAAAACAAAATGAAGTACTTAGCTATCTATAGTATGAAATTCATTCCAAGGAAATAATTTCTAGAAATATATATTTCCTTAAAGGAAGAAAAGGGCTGTGAACCCTTTCTCCAATGGGAAAAATATAGTGTCAATGGCTAGAGCTCCAATCTAGGTCAACATCTAACTACATCTAGATCTAATTTTATTAAACAACTTTGTAATCCCAAGGAATTGTAAAATTTCTGAAAGAAGATAATATGCGAAATATTTATAGAAATTATTTTTATCCATGTCCCTTTGTAATATAGAGACTAAATTTTTTGTAAAGTCAGCTTGACTGGGATGATGAATAGAGTGGCTGCTACTATGGAATGAAGCAGTAGCATTCATACTTGAGGAACATTTGTTAGTTATAACAGCTCTCACTCAGTTTCTTTTACTGCCTAATATTGAATAGAATTGAATAGAATGCACTGTTACATCATATGGCAAATTAGAGGTTGCAAGTTTAAAACTTCCCTGCTGAATCAGTTCATGAGAAAATAACATTTACAAAAGTATATTTCTTGGCCAAACACATGTTTGAAATACATATCACTTCCTCTATCTAAAAATATACATAGCACTAGAGAGAGAGGAAATAAAAGGCCCAGGAAACCCTGCCATAAACAAACTTTGTTTAGCCAAGGATTTCCCAAATTCATTTAAGCATAGAACGTAGGGTTTTTTATTTGTTTTTAATTCTGTTTTTGTAGCTACTAGTAGATATATATAAATATAACTT
>NW_016107476.1:3190860-3234213 GCF_001604975.1 Cebus imitator
CATTTTTTATTGTACTTTGGGCTCTGGGATACATGTGCACATCCTGCATCCAGCAGGATTGTTGTATAGGGACATACGTGCCATGGTGGTTTGCTGTCTCCATCCGCACCCCCACTCTGTGCCTACATCAATCATTTCTCCTCAACCTCCTTGCCCCACCCTGTCCCGCTGTCCCACCCCTCCCCACCACCCCAACACCTACCCCAGTGAGTGTTGTTCCCTTCCCTGTGCCCAACTGTTCTAATTGTTTGTCGCCCACCTATGAGTGAAAACATGCAGTATTTGGTTTTCTCTTCTTGTGTTAGTTTGCTTAGAATGATGGTTTCTAGGTTCATTCACACTTAGGTAAACACTGGTCAAGGTTAAGGTAATCTTTTTAGTCCTCAAATATTCACCAGGAAAATGTTCTATGTTAATATAGGAACACTTAGTTTTAAGGGTATAAATGCTTTTTCTGTTATATGGTGGTATCCCTAGAGGTGATTTTTATAATACCAATAGTGCCCCAATGTCTAAAAATGCCAATAGCGACATAAGAAGCCAAGCTCCCATTTCTGTTGTACTCTTACGATTTATGTTCCTCAAATCAGCAGAAAAACTCCTACAACTAGTATTATAACATGTAAAAATATCAGGGCAAACAAAAAGTTCCTATAAAATAAGCAAACCCCTTTGGAGATCTTATTACATAGAACAGCAGGAAGGGCATCATCAACTGTCAAATATACTACATAGGCAGGGTATGCATGGTTTATCTTAGAAAGCAAGTCACAAACTAGAGAAAACAATAAGAAATTCACCAAGAAACTGGTTTAAATATTGAAAAAAATATTTTGTGACAATAAGAAAAACAGAAATTATAAAGTACATTTAATTTCTTTTTTTAAAAACTAAAAATGTTAAAATTGGAACACAAATGTTGATCTATACGTTGCATAAAAATTGCATTTTATAGAACTACTAATTGTGGTATTGAAAATAAAAGTAGTTAGTAGAAGATTTATATTTTTGTTTTGTAAATTAGATTTTATTGACAGTCATAAATACTGTGTTTCAAAACAGTGAGAGAATGAATGTCCCTGAAAAAAGAAGTTTAAATACTGTAAAGATGTAGTCATCTCCAAATTTGTCCATAGGTTAATGTAATTGCCATTAAATAATTATTGGGATTTTGGGGGGACTTGATAAAAGTTTATAATTTTTACTAGAATAATAAGTAAATAAGAGAAAATAAATCATTTAAAATACACTAGAAAGAAATAAAATAAGAAAACAAAATCATGGGGTTTAAACGGCATGGCACTGGCATCAGGTCTGAAATACAGATCCAGGGAAAAGTGTATATATGATCTGAATATCAGATAAGTCACATTTCAAACTTAAATAGCAACAAAATAATTATTATTATTTAACCAAAAAAATGGAAAAATGGCTAATTAAGTGAGGGGCAATCAAATTAGGTTTTCATTACATAGCAAAAAAGCACTATATAGATGAATTGGAGTAAAATTTGCCTACCTACCTTATCCATTTTCTCATTAAAAACAAAGGAGAAGAAAAAGAAAATGTAGGTGAATTTTCAATGTATTTCACAATATGGAATGACATTGAAAGTGTAGAAGCAGTGGAAGAAATTTAAGAAACAGAAAATGGCTCACCTATTTAATGGATCAGTTAATTAAGTACAAGCAGACATATAAATAGTTGCCACAAATATAACAAAGTTATTATTTGACATGAAGGCAGTTTTGAATTTTTTGCTATTATAAAAAACGCAGTATCAAGCATATTTATTCATACATTAACCATACATTGATTATATCTTTGTTTTAATTTTTAACTTTTGTGGATATTCTGGTAGGTATATATATTCATAAGGTATATGGGATATTTTGATACAGGCATAGAATGTATAACAATCACATCAGGGTAAATGGGATATCCATCACCTCAAGTATTTATGCTTTTTGTTACAAACAGTCCAATCATACCCTTTTAGTTATTTTTAAATGTACAATTAAATTATTTTTTACTATAGTCACTTTGTTGTATTATGAAATACTAGAACTTATTCATTCTTTCTATTTTTTGGCACCTATTAACTCTCCCCTCTTCCCCTCACGGCCCCACCCCTACCCACTACTCTTCCCAGTCTCTGGTAACCATCCTTCTACTCTCTATCTCCATGAGTTCAACTGTTTTTATTGTTTGGTCCCACAAATAAGTGAGAACATGAGAAGTCTGTCTTTCTGTGTATTTCATTTAACATAACTCCAGTTCCATCCATGTTATTGCAAATGACAGTATCTCTCTCTCTCTCTCTTATGGCTGAATATTACTACATTGTGTACATATACCATATTTTCTTTATCCATTTGCCTGTTGAGGGACACTTAGTTTACTTCCGAATCTGAGCTACTGTGAATAGTGCTGCAATAAACATAGGAGTGCAGATATCTCTTCAATATACTGATTTCCTTTCTTTAGGGTATATACCTAGCAATGGGATTGCTAGATCATATAGTAGCTCCAGTTTTAGTTTCCTGAGGAACCTCCAAACTGATCTCCATAGTAGTTGTACTATCTTACATTTCAACCAACAGAATTGGCATTACTAGGTCAAAAGAATGATAGTTGCAAAGTTTCTATTTATACATTATACACGGTACTCCCCAAAAGCCATGTAGTAGGTAATTTGTATTCCCACAAACAGTTTGATTATTCTAATTTCACTATAGAAACATTAGCAGTTATAGTTTCATTAAAAGACAAAAGCAAGCTTAAAAAGGGAAAAAATCTAGATGGTCATTTAAATAAAAATCAATATCTGATTATTAATGATATTGAACATATTTTAAACCATTTTTTGGCCATTTGTACTTTCTCTTTTGTGAACTGTTGTTCATACTCCTTTTAATGCATTGCAAAGTTGGAACATAAAAACGTTCAGGTCTGCCATTAAGCAATTATTTTGCTTCTGTATAAGTTAATTTTTCTGAATTGCACTCTCCATAGTTCAGTGAGAGTAATAATAACACCTGTCCCTTGGAGTTGTATCAAAAGAACTGAATTAATGACATTTAGGAAGCTTTTATAAATGGCTATAGAAAATGTAAGCAAAATTAATTAACCTATTCTTCTTGAAATGTTAGTAGTGGCTATTGGTTTCAGTTAGTATTTTTGTATTAAGTATGTTAAGATAATTCATACTTTATATTTACCACCAAAACAATTATGTTTTGTAATTTTAAAACATTATTATTGTTAATCAAATTCATAATTTTTTAGCTTTAGATTTTTAAGAAACTTCATTAGTTCTTAGAATTTTTCCTATTCATTAATGGACAGGTGGGGTGGTTAATATATAGAAGAAATAGATATAGGCTGGGTGCGGTGGCTCACGTCTGTAACCCCAGCACTTTGGGAGGCTGAGGCGGGTGGATCACCTGAGGTCAGGAGTTTGAGACCAGCCTGACCAATATGGTGAAACCCTGTCTATACTAAAAATACAATACAAAAATTAGCCAGGCCTGGTGGCATGCACCTGTAGTCCCAGCTACTCTGGAGGCTGAGACAGAGAATTCCTCGAACCCGGGAGGTGGAGGTTGCAGCAAGCTGAGATCTCACCACGGCACTCCAGCCTGGGTGACAGAGTGAGACTCTGTCTCAAAAAAACAAACCAAAACAAAATAGCAACAACACAAATAGATACATACCCTATAATAAATTTGCAGTAAAACAGTTGTTAAAACTACTGATACTACTTTTTGTTAGTATTAAAACTATTGATACTACTTTTCATTGGTATCAGTAGTTTTAACACATTATTTATAATTTTCTGAAATATTTCTTGACTCATATAGCCATGTGTTAAGTGGTATGCTATTCAACCATGAAAAATTTCGAAGTTAAATACTTGGCAAATCTTACTTATGTGCTGAAGAATGAAAAATAATGCAAATGCAATGAATATAGATCAAGGTTTACTATCCATGTTTTTCTATCAGCTTATTAAAATTTGTTCCAAAAATTTAAAATTATGTTTTCAATTTGTGTTAAACATTTACTAAGGCAATAGACATATACTTCATTATCTCAAAAATGCAACAGCAAACAAAATGATAGAACGTAATATAGAAATCCTGTACCTTGTGTTTGACGCAAAGAACTAAACCGGAAGGCAGAATTCTCATAGATGAAGTTATCCCAGCAAGGATCAATGACAATATGCCTGGGATGTTCCAGACCTAATTAAAAAATAAAGAGATGTTACACTTCAATGCCATATTCAAGAAGAAAAACAGCAGTGTAGATGGAAATAGAATAAAAGTTATTCTCTAATAGGAAACTTATAAGATGAATATCTTTCAAAGTATATTTTTAAATGAGATGTAAATGGCATTTTTTGAGGAACACATTTAATATAAATGGTTTTCTCTATAATGTTTAAAAAATTAAAAATAAACTCATAAATTCTTGGAACTTTTAAGTGGGCACAATGGCATGTGGCTATAATTCCAGCTACTGGGGAGTCTGAGGCAGGAAGATTGCTTGAGGCCAAGAGTTCAAGACCAATTTGGGCAACATAGCAAGACCACATCTCTATATTTTAAAATCTTGGAATTTTAATTTGAACTACTCAACAAGCAGAAGTTAAGATTCTATTTGAGCCTGCTATTTAAAAATAGATTGCACTGCTGAATACAGTTGGCCTCTGTACCCATGTGTTCCATATCCATGGATTCGACCAAAGGCAGGTTGAAAATCTTCAAAAACATAATGGATGGTTTCATCTACATGGAATATGTATAGATTTTTTTTCTGGTCTTTATTCCCTAAATCATATACAATGATAACTATTTACATAGTATTGGTATTCTAAGTAATCTAGAAGCGATTTAAAATATCTGAGAGGATGTGTGTAGGTTACATGCAAACACTTTGCCATTTTGTATCAGGGACATGGAGATTTGCAGATTGTGATATCCTTGGGGGTTCTGAAATCTATCCTCTATGGATACAGAAGGATGGCCTATATATAAATATGCACAAATAAATAACATTTATGCAATGTTAACAAAAAGTTTAAACCAATAAATATAAAAATATGTTTATTAATTCTCTATTAAAAAGCTAAGCTCTACTTACATTAAAAATATCAGTTGATAGGCTATGTGGTTATATTTCAAATGTAAATATACATACATTAAAGGAAATGCAGAAAAATATTTACTAACAGTGATATATCATAAAAGGGAAACATGTTTTGAGATCATTGTATATAGATCAGTGTTTCTAAAAGTGTAGTCTTCTGATAACCAGCATTGGAATAGCTTGTGATGGCAGGGCCTCACTCCAGCCCTTATGAATCAAAATAAATGAATGTGGACCTGGAAATATGAATTTTTATAAGCTCCCAAATATTGTTTACTGAATTTGGAGTGTTACTAATCAAGAATCCAATCAAACGAGTTCCAAATGTTAAGGTATCTTAACAGCATCTAAAAATAAAGTAATTGTAAGCAAGTAGAGTCTCAGATTACTCACCTCAAAAATGGTTATAATTATTCTACATTTACTTTTTATTAGTATAATATTAATTATTTGTTATAAGCAAAGTAAACTCAGACAGAAAATTCAATTAAACTAAGTTATAAAAAACTTAATATATTTGATACCCGAATTCCCTGCCAAAAAGTCTCAAATTTCTCAATACTATTTATTTATTAATGCAACTATTAAAAAAGTTGCATGTCTGAATTTGGGAGAGAATTTTAGGTTCTGGGAGTTTTTCTTACACCAATTTATCTCTCTTCTTAAGTATAAAACCATGCTCACCCTGATTGGCAATTTGCAATGATTACACATATATTACATAAATATTTGCTCAACTCTGGATATGCTTGAGATAAGATTCAGAGGACCTTCAGGGAATTTCATAAGTAATTCTACCATGTGACATGACATGTACTGGTATTTATTCTGCACATCATGTAAGTATGATTAACTTATAATTATGCTACATTGGGCACTTCATTATTTTACTGCTGGTGAACACCATGGTAATAATTAACCCAAAGTCAACAGAAACTCATCAATGTACTTTGTTTTCATTACCAGTTCTCATATGAAAGTTGATATCTGTAAAACTAACATATTATGTTAATTAGTATGCACATTTTTAGCCAGTGCTATTTTGTTTTGTTCCAATAAACTACTGATATATAAAACAGAATTCACTTTTATTTAAATATTTGACTCAGATCACTAATATTGCATTTAAATTTGGATTAATTAGAAGTGAATAATTTCCAGACTAAAGCAATTTTGATAGAAAAGTAATCAAAACAACTACTTTGTATTCATTAATTACTGATTCATTCATTTATGCAACTTTTAATTATATAATCCATGCTGAAATTACATATATAGAGTGGAATACAAAATCAAAAACAATGATTGTATTTATGTGGTTGTATGTTTGCAGATACATATATACTTATGTTTTCTCCACATGGGAGATAGTTTTGGAATGCACATACAACAGTTTCCAGCATGAAATAGACGCTCAATGACTGAATATGAAATGACTACTAGCAAAGGTTTAGAACATCTAATGAAGATGTGCCCTAAAATGTGTAATATGTGTAAATCAAGCCCTAATTTCTAATGTTTCATCTCAGATGCTTGCTTTCATTCATGGCTACCCTTTCCTTCTCCACCTTTATTCCCATCTGATCAGGGTGGAAACTTGAAAGACAGGGTCTTGGGTAGGGGACATAATTGCTGATGAGAAAATACTGTAAGAATTGTGTCTGTGGACAGCAGTCACTGAGCAAGGGTACATGTGCTAGCCAAACAAGGTCATGACAGGAAGCCAAAGCATGTATGTATCAGGAAGCCAGTGGCTGATGGCAGAGTGAAAAAGAGGAGAGACAGCTGAGAAAATGTGAAATAAATGGCAGCAGGGGCACTTCCTAGGGACTTTAGACGGAATGGAGGGAGGTCTATTTCCCTAAGATTCAAGGGTAGGTGTCAAAGAAGGGCAAGTGCCATATTTTAGATCATATAACTGGCTTTAAAATCACCATCTGTGAGCAGATAAAAAAAATTTAGTGACCCTCAAGAAGGCAGTCAGACATAATGAGTTCAAGATGCTGTTCCACCACTTACTCGCTGTAAGTGAGGAATTTGGGGAAATTTTTCAGCCTGAGCTTTCTCATCGGAAAGGCAGGAATACAGACCTCCAGGATTTTCAGGGGACTTTGGGTACAGTCACGTTGATAAAGCTCAAGTGTGGTAACATAAAGGGTCTTAATAAATTCTAGCTTCCCAGACTATTTGAAAGCTATTCGGTAGCATCCTGCTCCTCTTGGGATTCATTAACTGTTTGCTTTAGAGAATCTATACTATCTTCAGGTTGTTTAGGTACCTCCTCTCTTATCACCCTATCTTATTAACCTTTTGAAATTGGTATGGCTTCAATATATATGGATGTCTGAAACATTATCTTCTCTACACCTTGCCTTACATAATGTTCAACTGAACGATCTTTCAAACATTCACCCTGAGAGCTGGATGCGGTGGCCCATAAGCCCAGCAACTTGGTAGGCCAAGGCAGGGAGATCACTAGAGGTCAGGAGTTCCGGACCAGCCTAGGCAATACGGCAAAACCTCGTCCCTAAAAAAAATACAAAAAATTTTTGGGCGTGGTGGTGCATGCCTGTGGTCCCAGCTACTGGGAAGGGTAGAGTGGGAGAATCATCTGAGCCTGGGAGCTGGAGGCTGTAGTGAGCTGAGATCGTGCCACTGCACTCTAGCCTAGGTGACCAAGTGAGACCCTGTCTCAAAACAGAACAAAAAATTCCCCCCTGTTCTTGTTAGAGGTTGCATATCTCCTTGCGTGATATCTCCTCCTATTACTAAATTGGGTATATCACAAAAATACAAAATACAAAAAAAGATGAATTAGAATAGTTTTTTAGAAAATTGAAACAAGATTAGGGACATCATCTTCAGTCAAGGAAGAGACACAGTATGGTCATGTCAATTACTTGGAAGAAGCCAAAATGTTTTCTTAGTAATTAATATATTGAGGGAAAATGTAGTCACATAATCAGGTCCACAGCACAAAAGCCAGACAATTGCTCAAAAGAGGGAACCATTCTTCCTGATACTAACAACTAATTCATAAAAACTACGTTTCATTTAAAAACGATTGTAGTGTGATAAGAAAGCCTTTGACAACATCTTCACCAATACATCACGATGACTCCTTTAGAATATTTCTATGCAACCTGGTATTATGGGTAAATGACATCACAACATAGTTAAATTCACTGAACACAATTCTTAATGTGGTTGGGGGAGGGTGTAGTTGATTTCAAGTACTGGGTTTCTGGTTCCTTCTATTTAATCTGATAAGCAGATTTCAGACCACTCACAGAAACAGATTGCAAGTATTTCCTGTAATCCTTTACTAACATTATCTCTCCACTTGAGCTTTTCAGTTTTATATATAACTAGGTGAACACTTAGTGAGAAATTGTTCTGCCTGCTTACTGAGAAGCCATGTACAAAGGTACACAGAAACCTGGCTTTGCAGAGTTGGCTTTTTAATTTTACTTCCTTCACTTAATAGCTCCATGATCATGAACAAGTTGTTAAGCCTCTCTATTCATCAATTTTATCCTCTTTAAAAACAGATATAATGCCTGTTTCAGAGGGTTCCTGTCTTAGTTGGGGTTTCCTCAGAAGCTGTTATTTGGGATGTGACCTCAGTAGGGAAGTGCAAAAGTGAGACAAAGACTAGAAGAACTCCAATAAATGGTGTATTACAAAGGAAGTTACTACTGTGGATACATGAGGCTTAAGACAACTAGGGAACTCTGAGAACCAGTGCAGAACACACATCTCAAAAGTATACTGCTCAGGGGGATGGGAACTGTAATATTTATCCACCACTTCCTGTCATCCTTAGGTTGAAGGAAAATAACTCACTAGGGCAGCCAATGGAAATACCCAAAAGAGTTACAGGTGTTGGTAGCTGGACAATGGCCCAGATAAAGACTAGTTGAATATTTGTTGTCCTGAGATAACTAAAAGAATTACATAAATGAAGTGCTCAGTATAGTCTTTATAATTGGCAACTATTATGTATCCCCAGATTCAATCACAACTGTGTATCACCTGTTAAATTACAAGGGCAGTATATGCCTTAACTGAAACTTAACTTAAAGGTCAGGTTCACACCCTCGTGTGCCAATTGTGGAGCATAACAAGTATTTATGCTCAAGTGAAGGGCAAGCAATTCCACTAAGTAATTCCCTGTGAATGGTGCCAAAATTCTCCTTAGGAAATAATGGTAACTTTGTTGTAATGCATAGACCAGTGTGTGCCCAAGGTCCTCAATTTCTTCACCAAATAGCACAGCTACAATAATATTTAGCATCAGACTATTTTAAGATGGATATAACAAGACCCTCATCTTGGGTATTAAAAATATCAAGAATATAAGTAAGCCTTTAGAAACATTTTTAGGCAACATAGTATAGTTATCTGAAGAAAAATTAGTCTGGACACAAGAAACATTAAACATGTTTGCTAAAGAAACAGATTTTCAGACTTTTGGAAAAATTCTAGGTATATACTGTGAGCTTTTCTGCTACCTGTGGTCATGGACTTTTCCACTGTTACTGCCTTGAATCTTCTGAGCTTTGCTTCTCGTTCCAATTTTCCCCCAACCCATCCATATCCATCATACGCAAACAATTCTAGAGTTAGCTTTCAAAATGCAGGTTATAAAGTCAGGTAATCTTTTGAAAACTGTCATTATGTAGAGGATAAAAGTTGGATTCCTTATAATAGTATTTAAGACTTTTGCAATATCCTAACGTATCTCCTCTCTCTTTTGCCTCTCTCTCTCTCTCTCTCTCTCTCTCTCTCTCTCTCTTCCTCTCTCTCTCTCTCAGATAGGTAGGTAGATAGATAGATGATAGATAGATAGACAGACAGACAGACAGACAGACAGATAGGTAGACAGATAGTGTTAAAAAGTTTAGCCTAACACTGGCTCCTTACATATTTTAAGTTCAGCCTAAAGGTTTCTCTGTACATAGAGAACTATAAGCTATATGGAACTGTAAACAGACTGTAAGCCTACTCTTACGTCATTCACTGAGGTGGCCAACTGTTCAAACTGTGTTCAAATATGGCAAACTCAGAGCTGTAACCAATTTGGCTGTTTTTGTACCTCCCTTCTGTTTTCTTTATGTCACTTTTTTTAATGTCCATAAATCTTACACCACGTGGCTACACTGGTTTCTGAGCCCACTCTGGCTTAGGAGGCTGCCTGATTCGTGAATCGTTGTTTGCTCAATTAAACTCTGTTAAACTTAATTTGGCTAAAATTTTTCTTCTATCAATACATAGATAGACAGAGCTAGCGATATATAAAATATATATAGATCTTCTCAAATTGACTACTTTTTCCAAGAAGGCAGCACTTTTAGAATGTCAAACTCACTATCGAACTTCTGCAGTACCCAATTATGTCTTTTCTCCTGGTAATATCTTGGCTATTTCTATTTTTGTTACTTCTCCCAGAAATAATGGCTTTCAATATTCCAAAGATCTTTGGTATTTAATTTCGACTGTGTTATCTCTAAGTTTTAGAAATTTGGGTATTTTATTTATGATCCAGTCATTCACAAGGCAAGCATCAAGAGTCTGCTCTGTCTTATTTGCTCAAGTTACTAATAGATCATGTCTATAAAGATCTCACAAATATTGTGGGATGAACAAATATTAGCTACAATAAGTGTGACAAATATTTACATCAAGCTATGCACAAGTTGCCATGCCATCTATTAGGGGAAGAAATCATTCCAGGATTTGCAGCTAATGAGAAGAGAGACAGAGAGACAGAGAGAGAGAGAGAGAGAGAAAGAGAGAGAGAGAAGGGGAGGAGAGGGAGAGGGAGAGGGGAAAGGGGGGGGGGGGGGGGGGGGGGGGGGGGGGGGGGGGGGGGGGGGGGGGGGGGGGGGGGGGGAGGGGGGGGGGGGGGAAGGGGGAGGAGGAGGGGAAGGTGGGAGGGAGAGGGAGAGGGAGAGGGAGGTAGGAAAATGAGGAATGCAGGATCTCAAATGCTCTGAGATACTTCACACCAGCAAGGAACCATTTGGTGAGATCAGTCTTGCTATAAACTTGCCTAAGAATTTTTTTTTAAATTCCGTAGAATTGCTATGAAAATTTACATCTTCTTTTAAAAGACAAAATGAGATTGCCTACTTATATCATGAAATAATTTAAAAACATTTACAAATATTTAAATGAGAAGGTATTTGATATGGTTTAGCTTTGTGTCCCCACCACCCAAATTTCATCTTAAATTGTAATCCCCAGGTGTTAAGGGAGGAATCTTGTGGGAAGTGATTAGATTATGGGGCAGTTTATCTCGTGCTGTTCTCATGTGAGTGAATTTTCATGAGATTGATGGTTTTATAAGTGTTTGACATTTCCTCCTACACACACTTGATTTCTCTCCCCTGCCACCATGTAACGTATGCCTGGTTTTTTTTTTTCTACCGTGATTGTAACTTTCCTGAGGCCTCCCCAGCCATAAAGAACTGTGAGTCAAGTAAACCTCTTTCCTTTATAAATTAGCCAGTCTTGGGTATTTCTTTATAGCAGTGCAAAAATGAACTAATACAGTATTAATTTCTATTTTTTAATGAGTATATTTTGCATACATGTTAAATATTTTATTTCTTTCATCAGTCATATTTTTCCGGAGACTATGTTTTTCTTTAGGTCAAATTGTGAGGCTTAGTCACCAAGGACTATAAGCACAAGTAGTTATATAGATAATGCATAAAAATGATACCAAAAAAGGGAGAAGAATAAGAATAAAACAGAAATGGAGATGCCATCACCAACAAAGGGAAACGAGTTATTTTTCACATTGGATAGAGAGACAGAGAAAGAGAAATAAGATATTAGAAGCCTGTGAATTTTCCTTCGTCTCATACCTCCTCAGGTTTAAGGAAGGGGGAGAAACAAAGCCTGACCATTTGCCCAAGAGAAAGTGAGTTTACTTAAAGGAGACTGTTTGTAACTGCAAAAGGATGATAAACTTTTAAACGTCAAGCTTACTATGTTTTCTTGTTACATAGCAGAAACAAATTTATAGCAATGTTAGAAAATTAAAAAGTCACACATTATTTGAAAGTTTATTTTTGATGTTAAAATCTTGACCCAAATTTGTTTTTTATTATATGTTCAGTTATAAAGTCATTTGGCTATGCCTATACTGAAAATTCCATTCCCTGGAAAGACCCATTGATGTGCCTCGTGTGCTTGCATTCTAGAAATTCTGACCCCTACAATTGGTATAAACTTAATAAAGACATATTTTTTGGTGTATATCTAAATTTATGATTTAAATCCCAAACACAGTAACTTTTATATTTAAATTTTGTCAGCTCCACGTTCCTTTTTCTCCAACAGTGATTTCAAACCACCACTCCACTCTTCAAATTTTCTATTATATCACTTTTCCTCAGCAGATGAAAATGTAAATATGTGAACTGCTACTAACTCCAAAGCACTTCCACTACCTATCAATTCATCAACATCCATATTTATTTTATTTTATCCCCACCCAAGCAAGAAATGCCCCTCCTCTTCAGCTGTTCCTTTACCTCTGTTCTGATCCCAACCCTCCTAGATCCTTAGCCTATCAGTTAAACCTTATCTCATTTATGCCTTTAACTCCTGCTCAACCCTGGCTTCTCCCTTCTGCTTATACATACGCTCAATCTTTTCCATCTTAAAATGCTGATTTCCTTGAGCTTGCAATCAACATGTATTAAACACCACATGCCTCTCCTCATTGCAGCCAAAATTCTTATAAGGGAATTTTACATGAGATGACATTACTTTCTTAGTATTTAAAATTATATCATTTCAAGAAGATGAAGAAATAATGGGAAAGCACCAAAGTCCAACAAGTAAATGACATGTTCAACTTCAACATTAATCAAAAATAGTAAATTTGCAATGATGATACAACATAATGTTCTTTCAATCAGATTGATGGAGATTAAAGACAATGTTATTACTCAGGGCTTACACAGTTCTTGAAAATACGTAACGTCTATATTATATTCCTAATGGCAGCATGAATTACAAAAGCATAAACATTCTAGAGAGTAAGTTGGTCATTTATATAAAAAAAACCATAACACACATATAACTTTAACCCAATCATTGCACTAATAATAGTTTTAGTAGAAGTAGTAATCATAGTTGAAAAGATAAATTGGTCATGCTCAGTATTAGATTGAAAATGTGTTTCAAAAAACTCATGCTGAGTTAATTTTTAATTCAGACTCACACTATTTGTTTGTTTAATATAAAGTGACCAAACTCTTCAAATAATCTAATTAAAAGCATGTATCCTTAATATGGCATAAAAAAAGAGCAAGGCTGGTTGAAGCCAAAATTTATTCCGAATATGTTGTCTCTTTATTAAGAAAATGCAAAAAGGAAACAAAGTCATAATATCAGAATTTCTATAAAGTTTTGAGGAATAAGTATTGGCATATTTGAGTAATATAAGAATCTTACAAATCTAATTTACATATTTGGGTTTATGGATAAAACTGGAAGAACTTGATTTATATAGATATCTAATTCTGATTCTGCACCACTATAAGCTGTGATTTCAGCCAAAATATTGCATCTCTCAAATCTTGTTTTCTCTTTTATACTTTTCTTTAGCTAACAGATTTCTAAAGTATTTATTTGTTCTAAAATGTTTTGATTCTATGCCAAAATAAGTCTGATAAATACCTATAAAATAACATGTAAAATATTAAAAAAAAAAAAAACTTACTTGTCAGTGTGATATCAATGAGGACTTTTTCCATTGTGGGATTTTTGAAAGCTATAACCATAGATGACTGAAGACCAATGCGTGTGATTATTCTTTTCGTGCATAGAGGCTTGGGAAATAGTCCTACTCCGGATAAGTGGAATTTCCATTCTGTAAACTGTTTGAAGATAAATATTCATAACATATGTGTCCTAACTGCATATACTTTATTTGCAATATTTAATAAGCATACAAAAATTTGGCCAGATAAGTTTTGTTGTTAAAAAGCATTGTTTTATTTTTCCTTTCTTTTCCAAATTCCTTTTGATTTTATGAAAAATAATTCTATATAATTCAAATATCAAACAGATTTCAATGCATATAAAGTAATTTATAGCAACATAAAAGAGAAACTTTAATGAAAAACTTTGCACTCTGTTCAAGTTGGTTTGGTTTTATTTCCTTTTGTTTTGTTTTTTGTCTAACAAACTTGGTAACAAACACCGCATGTAGTTTCCAAACTCTCTGGGTGAACTTTAAATGAAATTCAGATAGCTACCATGTTTAGGCAAAGAAGATGAGGCACACACTGAAGCTACATTGAAAGGAAGTATGTACAATTGCATGCTATATTATTTACTTCCTTCATCGAGTAGAGTGCATTATCTGTTACCACATGATATTGATAAATGAATCAAAAACTATGTAAAGGAGATTGAATGTGGCTATTACTTTTACCTACCTTTCATAAGCATATAAAGCTCTGTTTGGAAATCCCTTTGTATTTTAGGATAAAAGTCCCTTCAGAGTATAGCAGACTGTGACTCAGTTCTAGGGTCTCTTAAACCTCTTCAATAAACACTTTGCTAATGTTGCAGATGAATAAAGGATCACAAACAATGTCCTACTTTATAATTTTTCTAACTATATAGATGTTTCCAAGCTTAAATTCCAATAAAAAGAGGGAAACTTGCTTTAAGATTATTTCAAATTTGGAGAAGCAGTTAAAGAAAATCCATAAAATCCTGCCTCCTTAGTAGGGAGAATTAAAGGTAAATTTCATCTGGATATTATCTTCAAATGACTGTATTACTATTAGTCACAGATTTGACTAGCATGATATAAATTCACTGTATTTTCAATAACGTCCTAACTTGTTTCGGCAAAACTGACTGACTAAAGTTAAGCATCAGAGTTTAATTTAATTAAAAAATGGTTTAAATAATTTTATTAATAATTTTATTTACTATTTGGATATTTTATAAAAGAAATCTTAAATGGCAGAGCTTATGTTACCTTAAACCATTGAGAATGAGCCACGTGACAAAAAGAAGGTTATGCTTTCATGTTTTCTCAAGTGGCCTGGAGTACTGGAGTTTCTACATTAAACCACATCCCACGATTATTGAACACTGATATGCAACACTTTTCCTAGCATTGATTGAATTATTTACTTGGGTTCAGAGTAGTAAATTAAAAATAACCTAGCAAACATATGCACTAAATAATTAATAAATTCAGCCCATATTTATCTCTATCTGCTTCTAAAGGAGAGACAGTAAAACTTTTCAAGATACAATTTTGATATTTCTGAAAGAGAAAATAAGTGGATATAAAGGATAGCAAATCTGGCTTACACAGTGAGCTACAGAGAATTAAAACTTGCTAAGAATAATCAGAGCTTTCCATAGGCACAAGCTACAAAGATCACAGACTCATGCTGGATTGTAAAACCACTCTGATTTGATAAATTCTTCCTTAATTTTTGCTATTCTGACCTTTAGATGAAACAAATCATACAATCAAATATGTATGAAATAAACAAGTCACCTATTTGAAAATAAAAGGAAACATCTGAAAACTAAGAAAGAAAATCTCAGAACATAATCCTTGAAACCAAAGAGAAGTTATAATTACCACATTTGCTGCTTACTACTACTCCTTTTATTTTGTTACGTAGTAACACAATCTAGTTTAGAGACTGGTTGCATAAAATATACATTCATGTTATCTGCAGTTGTGTTTGTACTAACCAAATTAATCACAGGATTCAAAATCTGCACAAACAATCTGAACTTAACCCAAACCCTAACCATAACTGAATGGTTACATTTTTATACAATGCAGAGCTTTTCACATGAATTGAAACCAGAAACAAATGAAGCACATAATGAACCATAGCTATTTCCCTCAATCCAGCAAAGTGGTACAATCCGAAATAGTTAAAGTTTACCTTATAAGCACAGCTGTTAGTTTGCTTTAGATTAATCAGCTAATCAGCTGTGTGTGTCAGTTTAGATAGATTTAATCAGTTAAATAAAGAGAGGATGGAAACCTATATGACTATTTCCCTAATGGTAAAAAGTCATTCCAAACTCAGAAAAATAAACTCTAAAGTTTATTTTAAAAAATACCTTCTTTACATGCCTGCTCATACATAATGCATATCACATTTTCAAAAGTTCATTCATTCAATTAATACTTTATGATGAACTAGTTTTTCTCGCAAAAGATGTCAACTGAATGAATTAAATAAAAGAAGACGGCCTAAATGATTTAATGATAAATAGGGCAAGAAAAACCACAAAGGTTACAGCAATATATTGAAAAGGTTGAGGAGGTCCTAGACCTGGAAGCTGAAAGGATGAATTATTGATTGAAGTCTAATCATAGGTGAATCCTTATAGATTTGCTACAAGTTGGAAGGAGATATTCAGAGTGACTGCAATTAACCATCAGTGTTCAACTGGCTCATAAAAGGTTCGAATTATTTTGATGTTTGAGCCTCTTTATGTTTGATAAAGAATTTAACATCCAACTTCTAGGCTAGGATTTTTTAAAGCTATTAAGATGCAGAACTGATTATCTCCCTGCTAACTTCTAAGGCTACCCTTGAATAGATATGCTTTCCACCAGAAATGCAAGCAAATAAATTCTTCCTAATAATTATGATGAAGGGATTCTAATCCTGCTATGTAGCAATCACTTAAAAGAACAACCTTGTTAAAATTACTTGTCTAAAAAAAAATAATCTCCATTGTATTTTTCCTTCTGTATGATAAGGATTAATGTTTGTCTCCTTTAATATTTTTGAGAAAGAAGCATATTTCTATTGTATATGTCTCAGGTCATATATTAGTCATTACAGTATTTAGACAATGTCACAGCCTCAAAACAAATTTTCTAAAAATGAATTACAAAATTTTTCTAGAAACAAGGATACTTTAGTTACCTATAGGCCCTGTACTGTCATGGAGACCCCTGTATCATATTTGATTCCACTGTCCCTCAGATATCAGGGTTTTGTAAGGTCTTTGATGTCTTCTAAGATATAAAGTACATTCCCCCATTTGCATTCCTCCCATCAACATTAGAAGAAGTAAAAATAATATAAATGTACATTTTTACATGAAATTTTTATTGGCAGTAAGGGAGTTACAATCAGTTGGCTAAGTAGCTGTAAGAAGTAGCCATGAAGATGAGTTGAGACCAGATTATCCTGGATTCAGGTCACACCTCAACCTTTTAGTTGCTGCCTGATTTTAATTTCTCTGTGTCTCAGATTCCTGAGGCATAATATAGGATTGATAACAGTACTTCTATTACAGGGGTATGGTGAGAATGAATTGGGATAATTCTTAGAATGACATGAAAGACATTTAGAGATTGTCAAGAAGTGATAAACTATTGTTTTTAAAAGTTAATATTTAGGAACACTGTTCAGATGAAATGCAGTGAAAAAAATAACAAATATTTACAAATTGTACTCTATATTTTATATTTAAGTTTATGGAAAGTTGAGTAGTAAAACTCAAGTCAGAAAATTAACATAAAAGCTAGTGATTTGACATGCACATTAAAATATCTGTATTTTAAATCTGGGTATATATATATTTCTCTTCATTCCACTGACCTATGTGTTTAAAAATACCTTCTTTATGTCTGCATGTACATAATACATACTGTATTTTCCAAAGATCATTTAACTAATGACTTATAATTAACTTGTTTTACTTGCAAAATATGATAATTGAAAGAATGATGAATTACATTTATATATTGATTTAAAATTTAATTAACTTGGCTTGGTCCAAGAATATTCTATCCTACCTGAGTACAGTGGAAGTTGATGGAAGCTTGATGATGAGCTCTTCCAAGTGCAGAAGGGTAAAAGTGAACAGATAACTCCCTGGTGGAGTGAGGAGCTATGGTCAGCTGTGTAAATGGAAAAAGCAAAGAAGGAACAAAATTAATACCCATTTGCATTGTTATCTTTGTGTACTAGGTATATGCAAGGTTGGTGTTTGTGTGATTAACATGTTGCCTTGCAGCAAATTATCTGTTCTCAGTATGCCTGCTCCTTGAATATTGGTCAAAGGTTCCATGTTAAACAGTGTTTAGGGGTGCTCACATCATATTCTTATCCAAGATAAAAAAAGAAGTCAGGGTTAATTTTTAAAGCTGAGTTTGAATCCCCAATAAAAGACAAAAACATTTTATGTAGGAACCTATAGCATATTGCCCATCCCAAGGTACATGTCAAACCATCAGTAACTTAAATTTTGCATTGGTAGTATCAAAGGAAATGAACTGTTTCTAAGCAAAGGTATAAGACATGCTTCTTTAATGTGCAAGGAAGTTTCCTCTTCCTCCTACCTTGTATACATTCAAGGTGTGACCCTCTAGGATAACTTGAGTTTGTACAGTATTAGTTTGAGTTACTTCTTTAGAGACTGTGAAAGAAGCCAGTGACTCTATCACAACATAATAAGGGCTTGAGTATATTATATACTCGAAATGCTACACTGGAAATAATTTAAGATAAACACTTACAAAATGATAGCAAGAGTGGCACATGGAAGTCTATTATATTACACTAATATATTTTGCAGATAAACTTTGAAAAGGCAAAATTACAATTTAGCAGTATCTTTCAATCCTTCTAGAATACAGCAGTTGATGCCCAATAAACTCTGATAATGACTATGAAATGCAAATGCAAACTTAGTTTTATATTTAGAACAGAGTTACCTGTTTATTACACAATTGTGGTTTATCTACATATAATATTTTTACCTCAGGCTGGCACTCTCTCTGATATCTTCAATGTTTCAGGATTATCAGTTAATATACATTTTAGGATTATTAATTAATTTCCATGTCAGACTTAGCAAAAATAAGTAAAATTGCACTTAGAAAATTTGAAAAATAGTTTATTCTTTCCATAGATATAAAGATATAGATATTTTTCTCTATATATTTCATTTATTATCATTACAATTAATGTGTGTTCCTAATTGTTCTATAAAATATAGTATTTTTCTCATATATAACTTTTTGAGTTGTTTTCTAATATTAGAGTTAATTGCATATTCAGTGCTCAATAATGTTTGATAAATGATTAGAATAATTAATAGACTAGTAAGCCATGGTTGGAAATATTAAAAGAAAGTTCGTATACTTGATTATGTCATATAAGTTTGGATGTGCAATACATTACATTTATTTTCCCTTGGATCACAGATTAGACTCTTCTCTAAAAGTAGCGATATAAAGGATACAAAAACACACTTTCTAAAGAGGAATTTCAGTAATATGTAAATTATATCCTGAATATCATACTTTATATAATTTATGGAAAAATATGGTATTGAATGATGTAATAATGTATACATTTTAATACATTCTTTCTAAGATTAAGCATATATGCCAATTTTAGCAATATAATAATTAGTGATTTCTAATTTGACACACTATGATGTTAAGAACTACTTTTATATCATTACATAAGTTGGCAACCAGTAACTGACAAGAGACAGATGTTAAGATATAAATAAGGAAATCAAAATGTAGATTTGTTAAGCAATCATTAAACAACAAATAGTAAGAGCCTTTATTTAAATACTATGTCTACTAGCAGATTTCATGATTTACTTGGAAGTACCTTGATAAAAATAGTCTATTGTAACTATCATTTCGATGTTTACCTGAAAGTATGACACTCATTTCCAATAAATGGTGTCCTGTGCTTTAGAAACAGAGATAGTCATACTAAACCTCAGGATCTTATTTTGTAACTTGCAGGAAGAAGAAAAGTGATTTAGTATCGTTGATTGGACCTAGCCTCTGCCAGGATCTAAGAATGAGAAATTGAGCAGAGAAAGAAGCAGAGAGGGGTAGAGCTGTCAGCATTATCTGAAAGTGTGTGTCTGTATCAGGGGTGAAGGAATGGGGGATGGGCAACAACTCAGGAAAGGCTAGAAAACAAATGGTCTCTTGAAACCCTGGAAATATATAATGACAGTAGACTTAAAAATCATAATACTGGAAACTATTAAAAAATGATTACTAAAATGGTGAGAAAGAAAACACAACCAATTTATTATAATGGAGTAACCATGAGCATGACTCCAGCATATAAAATTCAAAAATTTTTTATTAAAATGATATTGTTTTGTTGACAAATTAAAATTTAAGGGGAGAAGTATGTAAAAGAAAATGCTTCTTTTTTAAAAAAAATATTTTTGGAGACAGAGTTTTGCTCTGTCGCCCATGCTGAAGGGCAGTGGAGCAATCTCAGCTCACTGTAACCTCTGTATCCTGGGTTCAAGTGATTCTTATGCCTCAGCCTCCCAAGTAGCTGGGATTACAGGCGCATGACACCATGCCTGGTTAATTTTTGCATTTTTAGTAGAGATGGGGTTTCACCAGGTTGGTCAGGCTGGTTTCGAATTCCTGACCTCACGTGATCCACCTGCCTTGGCCTCTTAAAGTGCTGAGATTACAGGTGTAAGCCACCATACCTCACCTATAAAATTCAATTCTTAAAATTTAGAAATTTAAATCCTTGTTCATAATTAATTAATAATTAATAATTCAAGTGATAACACTCCACCAGTGTCCCAAGATCAGAACTGGAAAATGCTCTAGCAGCAGTAAATTTCATGGCTCTCTGAATTTACTTACTTGTGATTTTGTGTCAAGATCCAGGACAAAATTTTCAGGATTACTGTTTGTTGCTTGCAATTCTAAGGTTTCATGTGTAGCATTAGCTAAGGGAATGATCTGAGTGACATACCTGGGAGAAAAAAACAAAGCTAGTAAAGTTGCTGGTATTCATAAACTTATTTAGTGTTAATTCCATAAACTTGATGACCCTTAGGATTAAAATATGTCACCCTATAAGATATGTTGAAGTCTTAATTCCTAGTACTTCAGAATGTGATATTATCTGGAAATAGAGTCACTGCATATATAATTAGTTAAAATAATGTATCACTTGTGTAAGATGGGGCCTTTATCCAGTATGACTGGTGTCTTTGTAAATAGAACTATGTGAAGACACACAGAAGATGGCCATATAACAGTGGAAGTAGAGATCAGAGTGATATATCTACAAGCCACAGAAAGCCAAAGGTTGCTGGCAAGCACAAGAAGCTAAAAGATACCAGGCACAGTGGCTCATGCCTTTAATCCCAGTGCTTTCGGAAGCTGAGTCTGGAGGGTCACTTGAGGCCAGGAGTTCAAGACAAGCCTGAGCAACACAGCAAGACCCTGTCTCTATAAAATATTTTAAAAATAGCCAGGTATGGTGACTTGCCTGTAGTCCTAGGTACATGGAAGGCTGAGGCAGGAGGACCACTCTAGCCCAAGAGTTTGAGGCTGCAGTGAACTATGATTGCGCTACTGCATTCCAGCCTCAGTGACAGAGCAAGGCTCTGTTTCTAAAACATAAAAAAATAAAAGAAGTAGAAGCTAAGAGAGGCAAGGAACTCTCCCTTACAGGTTTCAGAAGGAGCATGGCATGCTGAACCCTTGAGCTTAAATTTCTAGCCTTCAGAACTGTGAGGCAAGACATTTTTGTGGTCTTAAGACCCCCAGTTTATGGTGCTTGTTATGGCAACCTTAATAAGCTAATATAAGGACTTCTTTTAGTTTCAAAATCAAAATAATTATGTATGAACTAATGAAATTTTACTAAATTAAATAATCCTTGGTTCTCTATTTTTGAGACCTCATATTATCCCATATTGGATATTAGAATATATTCCAGTTCTAGGAATAATGTTTACTTATTGTTTTATAACTGCTAAATCCAGACAAAAAAGCTAACATCGTCTAGTCACAATAACAGTGTAATAAATGCACAAAGCTTTCATTCATAACATTAACAAGATCCAGATTGATGATGAGTAAATGCCTAAAATATGTGACTATGCTCCAAGCAAATAATAAATGAATGTTCATAATTCTCAAACAACTATCAATTCTAATGGTTTTTAATGTACAGCAACAAACTTGTCATCTTCATTCTTTCTGTAATGTTAAAGTATAACATGATAACATAATATTATCTATGTAAGTTTTTCATATGTCCTTACTGTTTCTTGCTTACAATATAGAGTAATTAAGATTAAAATATTTAGGTATCATATCTGTAATAAAAAAATGGAATCATCACCATACATATATTATTTTTCACAATGTCATGGCCCTGTGACAGAGGAAAATTAAGTAATATGTGCTGAGCAGAATTCAGTTCATAAATTCAAATTGTATAATTCAAATAAAGCACCATTTTCTTATTTTTATATAAAGTATATGCATATAATGATTCCCCTTAAGAAGAACATTATATGTCAGTTTTATGATTCTAGACTACAAATTTAACAAGTCTCTGTAAATCATGAGTTTGTTCTTTCACCAGGAACATATGAAGACATTCAATGAAAATACCAAAATTTCATTAATTATAATGAATAAAATACACTAAAAATCATGATAGATTTCCCATCACTTTGTGGTACGCATCTGCTTCCTATATTGCGAATTTTGCAAGTTTTCTCATATACAATACCTTAGAAAAAATAGGAATAAAATATTTTCATACTAGATATCTATGCTACTATAAGACAAAAAAGTTTCAAATATCTTTTTTTTGGCTCAAGAGCTATTTGTGGAAGAATTCAACACTCTTTTGATGTGCTAAGGGGGAGAAATTAGTTAAAAGGCACTAATTTTCTCACTAGGGTGTAAACTTCTTAAAGGTAGGTATTATGTCTTGTTTACCCCTATTTACCAGCACCAAATTTGGTGCCAGATATACAGTAGGAACTCAACTACCTAAATAGGAATGGTCATATCTCAAGGGATCATGGCATTAACCCACTGACCAACTGTATTGTTTACCTCTGCTTTGATTTGAGGAAACTTTCGTCAGGTTCCTCTCCTTCCCACCAGCCCCTGAACTCTGCTTGTTCCTAAGCCTAAACAAGCATGCAGACACACAAGGTAACATGACCCCTTCTTAGCTTCTCCTAGGAGTTAGCTGGCCATAGTAAAACCCTTTTCCTGTTAGACACCACTGGCCATTTTCCCTTGCTAGTCCAGCTTTCCCTCCAAAGATTCTGTTTATATCTGCTTGTCTCTCCTTTATTTTATAAAAGACAAACTTTTTTCTGTTTGATTTTGTAGACCCCTGTAGACTTCTAAAATGGGAGTCTTTCCCTATTGCAATGGTCCCTTTCTGACTCTTTCAGTAATCCTTTCGAATAAAACTCTTTGCTTGCTAAGTCCTGATTTGTTTTTCTCTGACAAGTCTTCAACAGTGTAGTTTACATATCAAACCTTCCCTAGGAAAAAAAATCAATGACTAAAGATATATTTGTTTTTTATTTTAGAAACTAACAATATTGTAATAGATTAATTATTTTTCTTACAAGCAATAACTTTATTAAGTAGAACTTACTTGCCAAGGTCGCACTCTACTTCTGACATTGTGATTGGTTTTGGTAATTTAATAGTTAACTTCAGTAAATACCAGAACTCATCAGCCATTTCAGGCTGAAAAATAACGCTGGTGGAGAGAAATACACAAAATTTTGTTAGCAGTTTTAGTTTGTATAATAAATTTGGCAGAAGAAGTATACCCCAAACTAGTATAAATAGTTGGTTTCAAATACAACATTTGATAACTACTTTGTAACACATACTACTTTTTATAGATACATTTTTAATTCTTCATTTTTTGTTGAGAAAATTACTTCATTATTTAAGAAAAGCAGTGGTGTTTTCATTAATATATGTTAATAAATGCCTGTTGAATCAATGAAAATGTTTAAACATGAGTATTTTAAATGTCTTGCAGAAGCTGTACCAGTAAAAGCCTTGCTTTTTAACTGTGACTAAGTCAAATTTAGTTCTAGTTGAATGCATGGACATTTTCATGTGAATGTTATCAAGTGACAGTCATGTGAATGCTATCAAGTGACATATAGCTCTAGAGAACTCCTTTATAATCAGCACATGCTCAACTCCCAGGGAAGCAGAGCTTGTGGCAGTCTAAAAAAGTTTAACTGGGATGGTATCTCAGCGCTATCATCTTCAATTTGTGCAGCCTTGAAAAAGTCACTTAACTCTTTGAGTTTAAATTTTCTCATTTATGAAATAGGGGGAATCAATCTTACCTCTTACAGTTGCTGTGAGAATTTTATGTTTATATATGTAAAATACATGCCCCAATGATGATAATAGAGTAGGCAGTCAGTAAGTATTAGCCAAAATTATGTTTTTTAATGTATGCTGATAAAGAAAATTCAAGATTCTGTTTGTGTTCACAAACCCTGTGCAGTCATATTGGGGCAAAAAGACCATACCATATTTCTAATGATAATTTTTTCAAAATAGTGTCTTTTATAATATGTTATATTCTTATTTTCATGCTTCACAGAATAATAATTTTTATCCTTTAAAATTTCACAGATGTATTCATTTATTCACCCACTCAAATAACAATTACTAGTTTCTGCTGTAGGATACTGTACTTGAAGCACCAATAAGAGTTATTCTGAAGGACAATACATCAAATAAAATAAGCCAGGCACAGAAAGACAAATTTCACTTATATGTAGAATTTTAAAAATTTGAACTGAGAAGCAGAGAGTATAATGATTATTGTTACCAGGCACTGGAAGGTGGAGGAGACATAGACTTTGGGGAGAGACTGGTCAAAGGAGGCAAAATTTCAGTTAGCAGGAATAAGTTCAAGATATTTATTGTAAGACATGATGACTATAATTAATTATTTTAATTTCTCTATGTCCTCCAAGTGAATGATTTGTATTTAATTAAGAAGTAAAAATATATAAATTAATTTTCATCAAGAAAATTGAACGTTTAATCCCTAGTCCCAATTGTTTTCTTTTTGTACAGTTTTTCATCCATAAAGATTTACTTAGCAAAAACTGAAGTAAAAGAGGGGGTAAAAGGAGAAATGTAGAAATTATTTAATTTGATATTCTGATAAATAGTGTTTTTGCAATGAAGCAAGCAAAAGTTAACTCTAACTAAATTAGTACATTCTTTCAGGGACCAGAATTAAACAAAGTTAAAACTATGAGCCAGTGTAATTTTAATGATTATAATATGAGAAACATAAATTTGAAAAGTTAATTTCTAAGGATCAACAACGAAATATAATACCACACTCAAACCATACCTTTCATCACTTTGGCCTGTTCTTGCTGGAGAGTACCACAAAATATAGTTGGTGCGCTGTAGTGGGCTCAAAAATATTTCACTATCACCATCAAGGGCAGCACTCATTAACTGTACATCTAAACGAAGAATGTGATTTTTTGGATTGGAGATTGGTATTTCTATGCAAGTCGTATTCTAGAATTATAAAAAATATATGTAATCAACTTTTAGTGTCAGCATGGAGTCATTAGTCTATGAAAGGAAATGTAAAGGAAGTTATTACGTAATATAAGGCTATTTGTTGTTTTTTTCACTTGATACACTATTGAATATATCTCACTAGCTTTGAATCTCATGTGTTTTCCTTCATTAGCCTTGATAAATGGTACCCTTATCTTTTTCAACAGCAAATACTACACAGAGATTCATGTAACTAAATGGATAAAAACTATTTGTAAAATTACATTTAAATTATATTTTTCACTGGTATCATTATTTCTATGAGGTTCATTTTTCAGTGTTTACTCTAGGAATGGTACTCAAACTTTATCACACATAAGAAACACCAGCAGAGTCTGCTAAAAGATATATTTTTATCCACCTCTCCCCCACACCCTTTCTCCATCCCAGAGATTCAGTAGTTCTGGTATGGGGTCTGAAATTTATATTTCGGAAAAGTTTCCACATGCTGCTGCTGCTGCTGATCCAAGGGAAACATTTAAGTGGCAACGTATATTAGCATCAAGTTGTAGGGACAATCTAACTAAAAAGTCAAATTATATTGCTGATATATCTTTCTGTTTAGATTTCTTCCTTCTATTCTTATTTATCCTGTCCTTCTCCCAATGTACATCATCTTAGCCCTGAAAGGTACTCTTTAAGTTCTAAGATTTTTCCTGATCCTCATACTGACCCATCCTGGCTATTGATTTATAATGCATCCCATTTCAGCCATGATCTCCACTACATCAAAAGCTATAATTTTTTTGAAGTTAATGCAGTAAAAATAATTCGTAGACAGGACACATCTCAATTTTAACAAATTCCAGTTGCCTAAATGTTTTAACCTAAAGAAATGGAGAAGGTTGGACATTTCAGTTATAAATCAAAACTTGGTAATAAACGTACTTTAGAACATGGAGCTGTTATGAAATTTATCAAATTACATTACAGGGGTGACAAAAACTTCTTACTAAGCTTCTGGGGACGTATCTTCAAGGTAGATACTACAGCTTTGTCTATGGCTATTTTAGAGGAATTGGCTCAGAATATTTGCCTGATCACCTCCAATAAATAAATAAGTGGATGGATGCTACATTTTAGAGGAATGCAAACAGCATTTAGTGTGGTGAACAACATCTGGTGAGGAAAGATGGAAACCAAGCATATACACAAACTAACAATTAGATTAGAGTAGGTATTACTTATTAGAAATCAGTGTTAACTATAAATGCAATGAAAAATAGTCATCTACAATGGTTTCCAGAGACATTAGAATTATGAATTTTTAAAATAAGTGGGCATTTAAAGTTCCACAGCAAAATATTCCATGCGCATAATTGTAAAGAAGGAAAAATAAAATTGTAAAATGTAAAGTACTGAACAGTGACTAATCTCCTGGGTAACCTGGCATATTTTATAAAGCTGATATAGGACTTGGCATCCAGAGAAGTTTCCAATGGTCAAAAATAACAACAACTAGAAAAAAAGGATATGCCAAGGTAACAAACACTATCAACTCAATATTGGCCTAGAAACTTTACTCAGGGCTTAAGACAGAAAACTGAAATGATACATTTGGCATAAACATTTGTCCTGGTCTACTACTCAGATATTATTCAGAGAAGATCAGTGTTTGCTCAACAGAATGCTATATCCTGTCACAGAAGTAAAAATACTATAATTTAAACCACTGGGTTTCAGAATGTTTTAACCACAACTCAAAATAATTTGTTTTATATCACAATATGGTTTGCATACACATATCACAAAAGTTTCACAAAACAATTCCTGCATTTACCACATGTGATATTTTCTGATACTTTCTATTGTCTTTTATTCTATTTTGTTTCCTGAAAAAATAATGCTAGTTTTGACCCACTCAAGTGTTGAGATGTACACATTAGACATTTAGATTCTGGTCTAAAGAGGAACAAAATATTGGAATATAGAACTACTTGAGGTCTTATTACATATATAAGTCTTGAAAACAAAATGAAACAAAATCACACTAAACCTATTAATTTCTCTGTAAACTATAACCTATCTAACAGGATCATGCTCTCGTGCTACAAGAGTGCTAGATCTTAACAGTAGGAAATAAGGATGGTGTCTATGGAGTACTTAAATCACAGCTCCTCCTTGGCATTCTTGCAACATCCATGGCAAATACTACTAACTGACCACTTCACTCTTATTCAGTAGGTCTGAACACATCCTCAAAATCCTTCTAAGAGCAGCCTTCCAGAAAGCAATCATTGAATGCTTAGAGCTACCAGTACTGCAATCTCTTGAAAATCTCTGGAATCTAATTATTTAGACTCTTGAAAATAGCAAGACTCAATAGAAATAAATATTTCACTATAGTCAAAAGCTTTAAGTATCTAATTAACTTTACTATATTTCTAGTATGACAGAAACTATCTCAAATGTAACTACAATATCACAAAAATGATTTCAAACGTTCATTATAATTTGGAAATTATTTTCTTCTAGGTTTAAACAGAAAAAAATATTAAATGATACATTTAATATAATGAGTAATTTGTATTTTAAATATTCACTTGCCAAAATATTTTCAAAAAATTTAGGCAAGATTGCTTTTCTAAATATCAATATTTCTTGAGGTTGTAAAATTAGATTTTTTAAGTATTTGATATATTCAGTAAGTTAAAGAGAAGAAACTTTTGTGATCTGTCATTTTATAAGATAATCAAAATTCATGTTTATTCTTGAAACAACTCTCTTAGGTTATCTACATGATTAGAGAAATGCATAACCATTTTGAGAAAATAACATACAAAATAAAGCATAAAATTATATTTAAAATAAGATTAATTGTTTTGACTAAGTTATCCTGCTACCTCCCATTCCATTTTATTTTATAAAGAACTCTTACTAAATGAGAAGTACACAGTCCATTGAATTTCTGTGAATACTCTATCTATAAAAACATTTGAAATACTTGGTTGGTATCTGTTTTGCAAATGGCATATCCCTCCACTTTGATGAGTAGGCTTTTAAAGTTAATTTGTGTTTAGAATTAAACATAAATCAGTTTTGACTGATTTTGTTTGAAATCCAAGTAAAACAGTTATGACTGAACATTACATGATGACTTCTAAAACTTTCTTTCATCTTCACATGGGCTCTTTAAGGTTTAACAATAAAAAGCATTCTTTCATACAGTATATAATCTTTTTTCTTGCTTATACTTTGGAATAGTGTAGCAAAAATCATGGCTGTTTAAAGAAATTGCTTCCATTTCTCAGATTCCTTTGCAAGAGTACTAAATTATGCATATTTAATACCCAAAAATACAAGTAAAAATTTTAAAACAGAAAAGACATTCACAAGATGCTGAAATTTAAAATAATTTTAAAAATTTAACCACTCATGTAGAAGTGGAATATGGTTTTCAAATATATAAAAATAGTTGCAGAAACTGGACCCCTTCCTGACATCTTACACTAAAATTAACTCCAGATGGATTAAAGACTTAAACATAAGACCTAACACCATAAAAATCCTAGAAGGAAACCTAGGCAAAACCATTCAGGACACAGGCATATGCAAGGATTTCATGATTAAAACACCAAAAGCATTGACAACAAAAGTCAAAATAGACAACTGGGATCTAATTAAACTCCAGAGCTTCTGTGCAGCAAAAGAAACAATCATTAGAGTGAACCAGCAACCAATAGAATGGGAAAAAAATTTTGCAATCTACCCATCTGACAAAGGGCTAATATCCAGAATCTACAAAGAACTAAAACAGATTTACAAGAAAAAAATAAACCCATTCAAAAGTGGGTGAAAGACATGAACAGAAATTTTTCAAAAGGAGACATACATGAGGCCAACAAACATATGAAAAAATGCTCATCATCACTGGTCATTAGAGAAATGCAAATCAAAACCACATTGAGATACCATCTCATGCCAGTTAGAATGACGATCATTAAAAAATCAGGAGACAACAGATGCTGGAGAGGATGTGGAGAAATAGGAACATTTTTACACTGTTGGTGGGAGTGTAAATTAGTTCAACCATTGTGGAAGACAGTATGGCGATTTCTCAAGGACCTAGAAATAGAAATTCCATTTGACCCAGCAATCCCATTACTGGGTATTTATCCAAAGGATTACAAATCGTTCTACTATAAGGACATGTGCACACGAATGTTCATTGCAGCACTGTTTACAATAGCAAAGACCTGGAACCAACCCAAATGCCCATCAACAATAGACTGGATAGGGAAGATGTGGCACATATACACCATGGAACATTATGCAGCCATCAAAAACGATGAGTTTGTGTCCTTTGTAGGAACATGGATGAACCTGGAAACCATCATTCTCAGCAAACTGACACAAGAACAGAAAACCAAACACCACATGTTCTCACTCATAGGCAAGTGTTGAACAATGAGAACACACGGACACAGGGAAGGGAGTATCACATACTGGCATCTGTTGGGGTGGATTGGGGAGGGAAAGTGGGGGTAGGGAGGTTGGGGAGGGATAACATGGGGAGAAATGCCAGATATAGGTGACAGGGGGATGGAGGCAACAAATCACATTGCCATGTATGTACCTATGCAACAATCCTGCATGTTCTTCATATGTACCCCAGAACCTAAAGTGCAATTATATATATATATATATATATATATATATATATATATATATATAAAACTTTAAAACTTATAGGAAATCAGTACAAACTGAATTAGGATTACATTATAATATACATGGGGAGGGGCAAATGCTTTATGAAAAATGAACAAGGGCCATTATTCAAAAGTATATTACTTATAAAATAATATATTTCTGAAAGGATATATGCAAATTTCAATTTCATAAATGAAAACATATTTGAAATTTCTCAGAGACAAGCAGTGGTTTTTCATTTTTGTTTTGTTTTGGTTTTTGCTTTTTGCTCAATCTTCTTACATATGCACATTAAGAACTCTGATGGTGTGTGTTTCTCAGCCTATGTGACAGTCTTCACTGTTTAAGTTGGAAAGCTATAAAAATCTCAATTTCTATCATTTTCTTGAAGGACTAATAGCTCTTGCAGAAAAATGACACTATACACCATTTAATGCGATGATGAAACAATTGGTCATCTATCATTTATTTTAAAATTGTATTTATTTCTGTTTGTTTTGCATGTTTTGTCATGTCTATTCCTATTTTAAGCACATAGTTAATAAGAAAGCCAATTTCCCATTTTCTGAGGTGCTACATCATACACTGTTTTTTCAAAGCCTATTTAATTTTTTTCTCTATGTCCTGATAAAGGGATACATTTTAATGTATATTTAAAAATAACCTTTAAGAAAGATTTTATACTGCAGTGATAACCAGTTCACAGAAGTAAGACACTTTCATTGAGTGAAATAATCCTGCTGTCATATTAAATAATTTTCCACTTAGGAGATAATACTTTTGCAAACTATGCTTGAGCACATTTCAAAATTTTAATCATTCATCATCTATGCCTAAATGGAGATTTACCCAGTAATCAGGTGGGCAAGTAATCAATTTGTAAACTTAATGTATTTTAAATCTTTTTTTTTAACTTTCTATTTATTGGAGCCAAAGTTCGAGATTCTAAGCAATCAATTCTATAATCTATCTACATATTTAAAAATAAAAATAACTTTTATTATCAATTTAAATATTTGAATATTAACAATGAGGAAGTTAAATTTAATTAAAACATTATTAACAGCAATATTGTCCACATACTTTATGTAAAACAAGACTCTTAATATTTAACTTTATTAAATAATTTTGGACACAATTTTAGTAACATTTTAGTAATTCACATCAGACAAATCTATTCCAAGTATTAATGGAAACCCCAAATGTATGCTAGTTGCTTCACGTATGTTTCCAAGTGAAAGGTCTGCTGTAGAAACCAGGAAGAAACAATGCTGAAAGAGTCTAGTAGCATAATCCTGTTTTTATCATCTATTTGTGAACAAGCATGTAGGCTAAAGTTAAGTTTGCTCTAGTAACTCTTGAAACAGACAGATAGTATGCTAATACATGCAGTCACTATAAGATAACACATAATTAAAGATGTTTTCCAAAAGCATTTAAAGTCCACAGTACTAGATTTTAAAATAAAATTGCTATGATTAATTTACCTTAATACTGTCATCTGATATGGATGGTTTTAGGGATAGTAAATAATTTACTGTACAACAAAAGGTCTAACTGCTTACAAAATGACAGTCTATGAACATGTAATGGGCACTTACCAAAGCTCTACATGCCATTTCCATAATGGCTATGGGTGGTCCAGGAGTGCCATGGATCTCAAGATTATAGCAGATTCTTAAATTGCTAAATTTATCATCTGAAAAACAGAACAAAATACCATTTGTTAATATAGACTTCAGAATTCCATACTTAACATACAAATTTAAGAATCATGAGCAGACATCATTTTCGACCCTTTTTTTAAAATGGATTTTTTGTCAAGACAGCTGAAGAAAGGGTGAGAAGCTGTTTTTATCACGGTTAGTGAGGAATGAGAGAAGTTCCATCCTTGCATGGCCAAGAGAGTATCCTATACAAGCTCCTGGTCCTATACCTTTGCCAGTAACTCATTAAGTTCTTCCCTAAAATGAATTTCAGAATGTTTTAAGTTAATGATTAATGTTTCAAAAAGAAATAATACTTTTTCTTATTGACAAACTATTCATGTATTTATACATAGAAATATCTAAATAAGTCATTACAATTCACAATGTTACATTTCCAGGACCGTAAGGATCTAGTAAAAGGAGAAAGTCAGAAAAATGAGATTGCATGTTTCTGAATATGTAGAAAAGGATCCTAAGAATTTAGCCCAAGGAAAGTCTGAAAGGGGCATAGATTAGGTTGTGAGATAATTATTTTTTTATCTTGCTTTCCTGATATTTTAAAAAGCAGGGAATTCTGCCCCTGATGATATCTAAAACCATACTCCCTCACCCTAAAACTGGAACCCCTATCAACCACAAAGGCCCTTCATAAAAAGGTGTTTTATGTCCACCAAATTCAGGGGGTTTTTGTTTGTTTGTTTTTTCCTCTCTGTTCAGCTTCCCAATTTGATATTCTTTTGTTTTCCAGTGTTGAACTAGGTCATGGTTTAAGATTGTCCTCCAATTTCAGTAAATTGTATACATATTCATATTGTCATATTTAAAAGATTTCAAGAATTGTTATGCTAGATTAATTTATTTAGATAAATCGCTAACTTCTTTGGGCCTCAGTTTCCTCATCTATGAGATAAGGAGCCCAAACTAGTGGCAGTCTCAGTGTTTTTCTCTACTAAAAATGTTTTTCATGAGTATATGTTTTGCATTGCATTGTACTGTATTGTATGACACTGTATGATATTGAATAGCATAGTATTGTGTTGTATTGTAGGTCACTGTATGGCATTTCACAGCTTTGTATTGGATTGTATTGCATGACATTGTATTTTACTGTACTGCACTGTTCTGTACCATATTGTATCATACTACTTTGCATCCTGTTTCAACATTTTGTTACCTAACACTTTAGGTATCAAAAATACTTACAAAATTGGTGGATCTGAGAACAATTCATATATTTAAAGTAAACAGCTAGTAAGAAGGCGAAAGAGAAAAAATAGTTACAATGAGTAAGACCCAGTTGAGTTTTTACTCCAAATAACTATGAGGAGTTCTTGAGGGCAAATTTATTTCCACATTTTGAACTGACTCCTGTACTTGTTTATTTTTCAGACATCAGCTCATTCCCTTAAAAGCAGAAATGTGCCGAAAATAAGGTTACCAAATTTATACTATGTAAGATTATTAAGGAAGCCACTGCTCACATTTGCTCCTTCAATTTTATAAAAGCACTTTAGGTGCTTTTATGACACTTAAATGTGACTTCTCCCAAAATAAATCAAAGTTCTAAAAACGAAAAGTGTTTTCCCTTCTAGGTAGCTTATACATATTTTATCTTGGTCTTTCCAGTATTTTAACCCACACTGAACTCACAGAGAAGATAATTCTGGAAACGGTAGCTATGACTGAGGAGATTGCTTTATGACTATGGGTTAGTGCAAAGATCAGTGGAATGACTGAGGGTTATAAGACCAGGGTTCAATCCCAATGTGACCACCATTAGCTTGTGATTTTTGGCAAAGAATCTCAAGAGTCTGCCAATTTGTAGAATGGAGACTTCATTAGTCACAGCTTTCCAGAGGGATGGAACTAGAAAGAGATTTTAAGGAATTGGCTCACGTGACTGTGGAGTCTTGGTAAATCCAAAATCTGAAGGATATTGGGGTGGGTCAGATTTTATTTTACTAAGTTTTTCAACTAATTAGATGAAGCTCAACCACATTATGGAGGGTAATCTGCTTTATTCACAGTCCATTGATTCAAATGTTAATCCCATCCAAAAAACACCTTCTCAAAAACATTAAAAATGAAGTTGATCAAATATCTGGGCCCTGTGGCCCAGCTAAGTTGACATGCGAAATTAACCATAACAGGGATAGTAACACCTTTCATTTATAATTACTGTGACTATCACACGTGGCAGTGTTGTGATGTAACTGATTTAGTTCCTACAGTGCTAAACATGTACAAAGAGTATGAACTTATTGATTAGAATGGGATTGGTGAATGATTTATTGATGAAAATAACAACAAAATAATAATGATTATTTGTTTTTTAACTCTGAACCTTAAACAAATTAAAATATTTTTCTAATTATAAAATCAACAGCATTCACTATAGTGATTTTTGAAATTCCTAAATAGCATGAAGATAAAAGTTCTTCATAATTTCATGACCAAATGACAGCTACTTAATATATTTGTAGAACATTCCAGGCTTAAAATATAAAGAAAGACACAGATATATAGACATATATACATAAATATACTGGAGTATATACAATATACATAATTGATACATTCATATATACATATAAATATACAGATTTATATTATTCAGAAAATATACACTATTAAAATTTTAGTTTCAAGTATTCAATAGAAACATGCTTAAATATCATATTTTTGTATATCTTTGATTATTCTAACAAATTCCTTAGTCTGAATCATTGGATTGAAAGAGCTAAAAAATTCTTAAAAGTTTAAACGTACTCTAAATGTTCTCTTCAAAAAGTTTTTATCAGTTTAAATTTCTGCTGTAATGCATGAGATTGCCTCTTTTTATCTGATTCTCGTTATAAGTGAGTGTTACCGTTATTTTTCATATTTCCCTATTCAGAAGGTTAAAACATTCTGATTGAGGTGTTTTCATTTCTTTGATGAGAGGAAGGCTAAAAGATTTCACTAACTGAAAATAAATATACTGCAGAGCAGTCCTTAAAAATGTATCCATGTTATTAATTCCGTCAGAGAGTAAGGATATGAAAGAGCCTGTTTGAAGAATTAGGGATACCTTTAATATTGTCAGATATACTTCTCCTAGCTTTTAATCTATCTTTTAACCTGCTATAATATGTAGGTTAGTATGTTTATTAGCTATCGGTGTTTTTTAGTCTTTTAACATAAAATGATACTATTCTGATTTTTTTCAAAGTCTTCTGAACACTTTAACCCTCATGAAGGTCTTCCTTCATGGTTCTTCTTCCCTAGATATTAGTGAGGATTTAAATTTTAGCATAACACATCTACAGCAATTATCTATTCCTTTGCCTCACCTGCATGATTTCATTCAGAGACCCTAAACCGTTATGACTCATGTTAACATTGTTTTTCTCCTAGTCTCAGCTACATAGATTCAATTGGCAACTGGATATTGGTATGTAAATGTCTTTATGTCACATCAACATCAGGAAGTACAAAACTTTGCTAAGTGTTAAAATCTCCCAAACTTTTTTCTTTTCTTCTGAATTTCTGTCTTACTTTTTTCTATTGACCAAAATACAAACAAACTCTATTATTATTTTATGGAATCAATATCCTTTCTCTTTACCTTCTAAAAGGACAGCCATCTCAATGCTAGTCTCTAAAATATTTCTCATCTTTAGTGGTATTTCTGTATTCCCATCACCACCATAAAAGACCTGGTTGTCTTCACTTCAAACTCAGTTTGCTGTTGCAGTAGTCGAACTGGCCCAACTTCTCTTCTCTTTCCAATTCATTTTGAATATTACCTAAATACCACTCTTTAATCCATGGATTCAGTGATGCTTAATTTCATGTGTCAACTTTGCTGGGCTATAGTGCCCTGCTGTATGAACAAACACCAGTCTAGATGTTCTTGTGAAGCTATTTTAGAAATGTGATTGATATTTATATTAGTATAATTTGAGTAAAGCAGATTATCCTCTACAGAGTAGGCCTCCTCCAATGAGCTGAAGGGCTTAGGTGCAACCACTGATGTTCCCCTAAGGACAGCAATTATTCCTCAAGACTGCAACATAGAAATGCTGCCTGAGTTTCCAGCCTGCCGGTCCTATCCTAGGAATTTGGACTCAAGGCTGCAACATTGACATTGAATTTTTAGTCTGCTGGCTTGCCTTGTAGATTTCCGATTTACCAGCTCCCGCAATGGTGTCAATTCCTTAAAATCTTTCTCTCAATACACACAGACACACACACACACACACACACACACACACACACACACACACCCTATCATTTCTGTTTCTGTGAAGAATGCTACCTAATACAACTTTATTCAATTAAACATTTATTCTTTTGTATAAGATTTAAAATGTCTCCCCAAGTTTGCCCCTGTTGAACCATGTTTCTTTACTAAGGCCTTATGTCCCTGCTACTCACCCATAAAAGAAAAACTCATTCACCCATTTCCAGGAAACCTGCCCCAAGTATTCCAACTCCTTGTCACCTTATTTTCCTTGGAACTTGTACAAAAAGACATGATGTTTAACAACATTCAAACAAAGCTTTACAGTACAGGGGAAAAAACAACAGTGTTTAGTTTCTTTGGCATAAGAGGAAGATTGCTAGTATCTCATATTAAAGTAAGCAACACATATTACATTCTTAAAATAATATGCTCATTGACATTAGAAATTTTCTGTATGCTTTTGTCTAATGACAGAAAAATATGTAAAGTTTTTCAATTATGGAAGAGTGGGCACCCTTCTAGCTGGAGTATTTTGACTATTAATAGCAGTGGAACTCCAGAATGTATGCTACATATAGTTAATACTGAAATAATAAACTTCTGACAGGCATATACAACACAAATTTGGATATATATTATGCATGTAAACTATTTCATTCAAAAGTGAATGATGATTTGGATTTATCCAAATTGATAATGAAACTCTGTTGTAATAAATTTACCTGACTCTCCAGAATCAAAAGTGCTAGATTGTTCCGTTATTGACTCAAGAAAGGAGGTTGCTTGATCTTTGTCAGTGTCTTCCTTGCAATCACCAGATTTTCCTCTTAAAAAAGAAAATGTAATTGTACCTACAACACATAAATACAAGATGCCGGATTCATTAGGAATTAGTTTTATAAAACAAAAGGTAAGCTTCAGATATTAAAGTTACTCTAGCTTAAAACATATAAACATAAAGCAAAAATTAATTCTAGATATCAGTATTAGAATTAAACCTGACACATATACAGAACATTTTAAGGAAAAGCTCAAGGAAAGGATTTAAGGAAATGTCTTCAAAATCTCCATTAAAATGGTAACTTTTCAACAGCTTTTCTGAGATAATTTTTAAAAGTGGAAAATAATATAAATACATCAACTTTGAGAATACTTATTGGCCTTGGATAACTGTTCTTATTTTCTTCGTAAGTCATTTTAATGCTCTATTTATTACCCCATTAAAATAATATTTATTTTATTTTACACAAGCATGAACTTTCTTGAAAACATTTAATATATAAAATGTTAATCATTTCATTACAAAAGTTATTAGTGAGGCCAGGCATGGTAGCTGATGCCTGTAATCTCAGCACTTTGGGAGGCTGAGGCAGGCGGATTGCTTGAGGTCGGGAATTCGAGACCAGCCCGGCCAACATGGTGAAACCCCGTCTCTACTAAAAATACAAAAATTAGCTAGGCGTGGTGGTGCACATCTGTAATCCCAGCTACTCGGGAGGCTGAGGCAGGAGAATCACCTGAACCTGGCTGGCAGAGGTTGCAGTGAGCTGAGATCACACCATTGCACTCCAGCCTGGGTGACAGGGCAAGACTCCGTCTCAAAAACAAAACAAAACAACACTTATTAGTGTCAAAAACAGTCATTCTCTGTCTGGAATTTCTGTTATACTAAAATTGACCTATACAAGTTGGTATTAATTTTTAAATTAAAATTTATATTCTTACGGAAGTGATTCAGAAATTAGTCCTGATCTCTAAATACCAGCTTGACATAACGAAAATTTTGCACATAAAACTATGTTTCTAGCCATGCATCATAATCAAATAGCTTACAGCAATGCCTACAACTACTGTGTAGTTGAAATACGGTAGTATCCATACTACATTAACTGCACAGACAAGTAGACTCATTAATTGTAAAGACAAGTAGAACTTAAACATCAATATTTTCTTAGTTTTCACTTGAGAGTAGTGAACTCTTCCTGATTTTTTTTAATAAATTCTATTTTTTTTGGAGTGTGGTCTCCTTAGAGAGAGAGCTTGAAGTAAAATCATCTTGAAATAAGATATACTAATGTGTGCATGTTAAACCCACTTGAAATGAAATGCATATGTAAAGCAATTAGCCAAAAGCACAGAGCCAATACTCAACAAATGACATCTTTATTTAATGTTCTTATTATTCCTGGTTGGAGATGGTCCCAAAGAGTAAGATACTATTGGTCATACTACTCTTGAAGAGGACAGATATCTAAAAGAAAAAAATGGCTAATTTGGAAAACAAATAATATTTTAACTTGTTTTTGGGAGGAGGTGAGAAATACAGGTGTTTCATGTGTTGATGAGCAATACAGATGTTTCATGTGTTTCATATTTTCACAGGCAGTTAGATAGGTGATCAAAAGTCCTGAAAGTTGTCACTTTAGATGTATCCTATCCAATATGATAGCCATTAGTCACATGTGGCTACTGAGCAATTAAAATATTGGTAATCCTAATTAAGATGTGCTGTGTGAAATATACACTATATTCCACAGACTGTGTAAAACAGAATGCAAAATGTACTACTAATAATTTTATATTAATTATGTTTTAAAATTATACATTTGGATATACAGAACTATTTTTAAATTCATTTTGTGTTTCTTTTTTCATATGATTTCATATTAAACATGCTTTGAAATTACACATTTGGATATACAAAAATATTTGTAAATTCATTTCATGTTTCTTTTTCCATATTTTATATTAACTTTGTTTTGAAATTATACATTTGGATATGCAAAAATGTTTGTAAATTCATTTCTTTTTTTATATGATTACAATATTTAAAATTACATAAATGGTTATGTTTTATTTGTATTGTATAGTGTTGTTATAGACAAACCATTTTTAGCACCTGCATGTTGTACCCACACAAATATTTTTATTATAGTTAATCCACTGGCCTGTACAATCTCAGTAATTCATTGTGTGAAGATATTTAAACATACATTCCCAAGCTGACTCTCTTTCGATACTGAAACCTCAGTTTTCAACTCAACAGTGATTCATGAAATTATTTTACAATAGAACAGAATAGAGCTAGGGCTGTCCAATCAAACCTTCTGCAATGATGGTGATTTTCTATATTTGTGTTATCCAATATGGGAGTCACTAGCTTCATAGAGTGAATGTAATATTATTTGGTTTCAATTAATCGAAATCGAAATAGTCACTTGTTTCTAGTATATTGGACAGCATAGACATTAAACTGAAAACACATTCTATATAATGAAGAAAGTATTCTTTCATACAATTTTTGTTTCAGTTCTATTTCTAGCTGTGCATATAATACAGAATATGTATATGTTTGTGTTTCTTGAGTCACAATGTAAAATCAGTATTTTTTTTATTCTAGATCTTAAAGAAAAATCTTTGAAATCCACTTCTTTTAAAAATGCATTGTCCTCAGGTACATATATTTCCTCACTGTCCAATGCAGTGATAGCAAGCCACAGCAACAAGCCATAAATTCCTCCAGGCACAGGTCATGCCTTTTATGGGCTTTGAATACTTGTAAGACATAACATTTACTCATCATCAATGGAACATTTGCTGGGTTTTTTTTTTTTTTCCACTTTAAAAGACAGAGGACAGAGACTTGACAAGACACTGTGACATCCTATATTCACTATCAGCTTCATTTTTCCATTACTGGATCATTTTTATGTTTACATGGAATATAACTGCTGTGTCTATTTTTTAATTGTACTTTAGGTTCTGGGGTACGTGTGCAGATCAGGCAGGATTGTTGCATAGGTACACACATGGCAATGTGGTTTGCTGCCTCCATCCCCCCATCACCTACATCTGGCATTTCTCCCAATATTATCCCTCCCTAACCTCCCCACCCCCTACCCCGTTATCCATCCCTGGCCCCACCCAACAGACCCCAGTGTGTGATGCTCCTCTCCCTGTGTCCATGTGTTCTCATCGTTCAACACCCGCCTATGAATGAGAATATGCAGTGTTTGATTTTCTGTTCTTGTGTCAGTTTGCTGAGAATGATGGTTTCCAGATTCATCCATGTCCCTACAAAGGACATGAACTCCTCATCATTTTTTATGGCTACATAGTATTCCATGCTGAATATGTGCCACATTTTCCTTGTCCAGTCTATTGTCGACGAGCATTTGGGTTGATTCCAGGTCTTTGCTATTGTAAACAGTGCCGTAATGAACATATGTGTGTGTGTGTGTGTCTTTATAATGGAATGATTTATAATCCTTTGGGTATATACCCAGTAATGGGATTGCTGGGTCAAATGGAATTTCTATTTCTAAGTCCTTGAGGAAGCGCCACATTGTTTTCTACAATGGTTGAACTAGTTTACACTCCCACTAGCAGTGTAAAAGTGTTCTTATTTCTCCACATTCTCTCCAGCATCTGTTGTCTCCAGATTTTTAATGATTGTCATTCTAACTGGTATGAGGTGGTATCTCAATGTGGTTTTGATTTGCATTTCTCTAATAATCAGTGATGATGGACATTTTTTCATATGTTTGTTGGCCTCATATATGTCTTCATTTGAAAAGTGTCTGTTCATATCCTTCTCCCAGTTTTGGATGAGTTTTTTTTTTTTTCCTTGTAAATCTGTTTTAGTTCTTTGTAGATTCTGGATATTAGCCCTTTGTCAGATGGGTAGATGGCAAAAATGTTTTCCCATTATGTTGGTTTCTGGTCCACTCTAATGATTGTTTCTTTTGCTGTACAGAAGCTCTGCAGTTTAATTAGGTCCCATTATTAAACTAAATGTGAGTAATTTACTGTATATATCCATGGTTTTAAATAATTTCTTTACAGTAGCAAAACAAATTAAATCAGATTAAGAATATACTATAAGAGACTGTATCCAAAGAAGCCACAGAAGGGTTCTCACTACAGTCCTCTTGTTGTCCCACAGTCGTGGAACTCTGGGAAGTATTCTTTCTCTGTATTGCTGTCTATAGATGATTTCTCCTCCCAACTCCCTCAACATTCTAGACTTCTTTGAAAAGCATGACATTAGATTATGCCGCCTGCTATCATCCTTGGGTAGTCATGTACTGGATTCAAGATCACCATCCTATATTTAATTTAATGATTTTACACATGGTGTATTATTGTTTCTTCTCAATTACTTCTGGACATTAATCTGGTTGTTCAAGTTTCACATAAATCTGAAAAACGATTCTTTCTAACGGGTGTGTAGATATGTATTTGTATATTTATTTTTATGTTTATGTACACACACACACACACACATACTAATATTATTCTAGGCTTAGTTCTAAAACCTGGATGGAATGTGCAACATAAATTAATAAAATGACTCAAAACATACCTGACACTGACCTAAGAAAATCTGGAAATAACACAAGATTGTCATACTGCTTAAATTTTTAGGAAGCATTAAAGGTAGAGAGAAAAAGTTGTAGTTGAATATTTAAAGCTAAAATAACACATACTAAAATTTACTAAAAAGTTAAGAATATAGATTCAAATTACCTATACTTCCCTCCAAAAATAAAAAACAAATTCTTTCATATTGGCAATTCTTAACACCTTTGGTAACATTCATATTAGATAAAAATGTTGAGTGTGTACCTATGCAACAATCCTGCATGATCTGCACATGTACCCCAGAACCTAAAGTACAATATTAAAAAAATGTTGAGTGACAGCCTTGATCTCAACCACTGGCAGTGAGAGTAAAAACGGGTTTTTGGAGAGTTATTTTGCAACATCCACAAACTTGAAAGTGCATATCCCCTTTCACATATCACTTTTGTTGCCTTTAAGTAACTTGTATATTAAATGTTATCCCCACAGGTAAACTAGCACAGTCAGTGAAAAGTTATATACAAAGATGCTGTTGAAATATTATTCATAAATGCAGAACAACAGAGATTTGATTTCCATCTTGGCATGCATGACTAGTGACATGAATTAAGATATATATATGTTTTTACGCTATGAATTTTATCAAAATAATGATTATAAGAGATTATGAATTGTACACCAAAAAATTGGATAACTTTAGATTAAATAGAAAACGTCTTAGAAACACACAATCTGCTAAAACTGTGTCTTGAAGAAATAGAAGATCTGTGCAGATACAAAACTGTGAGGATATTGAATCAGTAATAAAAAAAACCTTCTAAAAAAGTAAAGCCCAGGACCAGATGTTTTCACTGTTGAATTCTACCAAACATTTAAAGAGGGATTAACATCAGTCTTTCTCAAACAACTCCAAAACTTTGAAGAGGAGAAAATGCTTACTAACTCATTCTAGAAGGCTAGCATTGCCCTAATACCAAAACCAGACAAAGACACTAGAAGAAAAGAAAACTAGAAAACTAAAGTCCAGTACCTCTTATGAACATTCATGCAGAAATCCTCAACAAAACACTGGCATACTGAATTCAGCAACGTATTAAAAGGATTATACACTATGATCAAATGAAATTCCTTTCTAGAATAAATGAATGAATGGTCATTCAACATACAAAAATAAATCAATTTAATATACCACAGTAATAGAATGTAGGAAAACAAGCGCGCGCGCACACACGCGTGCGCACACACACACACACACACACACACGGATCTCACTTCATACATAGAAAACTTTTGACAAAATTCAGGCCAGATGTGGTGGTTCATGCCTATAGTCCCAGCATTTTGGGAGGACAAAGTGGGCGGATAGTTTAAACCCAGGAGTTTAAGACCAGTCTGAGCAACATGGTGAAATTCCGTTCCTATAAAAAGTAAAAAAACTATCCTTGTGTGGTGCCACCTGTAGTCCAGCTACTTATGAGAATCACTTGAGGCTGGGAGGTGGCGGTTGCAGTGAGTCACGATGATGCCACTGCAATCCAGCCTGAGAACAGTGAGCCCCTGTGGAAGGAAGGAAGGGAGGGAAGGAAGGAAGGAAGGCAGGGAGGGAGGGAGGGAGAGAACAAACAGGGAAGGAAGGAAGGAAGCACTTGACAGAATTCAATACCCTTTTATGATAAAAAGCATTCAATAAACTAGGAATAGAAGGAAACATCCAAAACACAATAATGGCCATGTATAGTAAACTCACACATAACATCATATGCAAGGAGTAAGACAGAAAGCTCTTCCTATAAGGTCAGAAACAG
>NW_016107476.1:3236383-3270808 GCF_001604975.1 Cebus imitator
GTGTGCTAGGTATATGCTAAATGCTTCCTGTTCATCATCTTAGTTAACCCCTGCAAGAAATATATGAATTAATTACTCATCGGGCCCATTTTAAAGCTGGGCTTAGGGAAGGTTGTCTAACTGCCTAGATCACACAGTTAATAAGTGGCAAAGGCATATATATTTCCCTGGCATATAATATGAGAAATTATAAATTAAATTGTGTTTAAATATCACAAAATATATGACAGAATAAACATAATTTTGATTGGAAAAATATAAAAATCACTCACATATGAGGGAACTTCAAAAAGTTTATGGAAAATTGGAATTAAAAGAATAAAAATTATATAATCTTTATTTCTCAACATAAGCTCTATAAAGTTCAAGACACTTTTGTAAGTGCTGGTATCAACCATTTAGTCCCTAAAAAATCTGAGGGTCCTTAGAATTTAACCATATCAACGCAGTCTTTCTTACATTATTAACTGAATAAAAATGATGCCCTTTAAAGATTTTTTTAAGTTGAGGGGGAAAACAAGTCAGAAGTCAGAAATACCCAAACCTAGACTGTATGGTAGATGCCTAATGATTTCCCATTGAAAGTCTTAAAAAATTGCCCTTGTCTGATGTGAGGGATGTGCAGGAGCATTGTCATGCTGCAGGAGAACTTTCTAGATAAGCTTACCTGGGCATTTTTTTGCTAAAGCTCTGGATAACTTACTCAAAACTCTCTCTTAATAAGCAAATGTTATTGTTCTTTGGACTTCCAGAAGATCAACAAGCTAAATGCCTTGAGTATCCCAAAAAACTGTTGCCATGACCTTTGTTCTCATCTTTTGCTTTAACTGGCCCTCTTCCACCCCTTGCTTTAATTAACTTTGTATTCAAGATTTTGCCAGTAAAGCCATGTTTTACCTGTTACAATTATTTGAAGAAATGCTTTAGAATCTTGATCTCGCTTGTTTAAAATTTCCAATGAAAACTCTGATTTTGTCTGCAGCTGATATGGGTGCAACAATTTTGGCACCCATCGAGTACAAAGTTTGCTCAACTTTTCATTCACGATTCCATAAGCTAAACAAATTAAGATATCTATAGTGTTGGCTATTGTTTTTGCTAGTAAATGTAGGTCCTATTCAATTAGGGCTCAAACAAGATGAATTTTTACTCTCAAATTGATGTGCCTGCCACTGTGAACTTCACTTTCAACATAATCTTGTACATTCTTAAAACAAGTTACCCATTTGTAAACTGCTGATTTATTTGGGGCATTGTTCCCTTAAACTTTCCGTAAAGGATTAATGATTTCACCATTTTTTCCACTGAAGCTTCACTGTAAATTTGGTGTTTGCCATTACTTCAATATTAGCAGAATTCATATTGCTTTCATAGTGTCACTTTTCAAACGATGTCTTATCCTACTTAGAGTCTCAAACTAGGTCCTGTTTAGACATGTTATATCATTAATGTGTCTTTATTTTGGTGCAAAAAGTATCTTGAAACCATGTATATATATTTTTTTATAATATGCATTTTCATAAATGTTTTGGAGTCCACCTCTGCTTACATAACATTTAATTTGACCTAAACAGATAGAGCTCAGATACTGCACATTAATCACCTAAACTCTCATCCCTCAGGAAATTGTCAAAAGCCAGTTTCCATAGTAATGGGAAAGTCTGGCAAAGTATTTTCTGTCTTTGCAATTGATCCCCTCACAGCCATCTTGCATTATCCCGTGACTCCATGCTTCATTGCCTCCAACTGCTAAGAAAATGTACTGTTAAGGAAAATCTCTGCATGGCTGGGATTTCATCAATTTGTGAACCATGAAAGCAAATTAGTTCAGTCAAGAAGTTTTGGTATAAGTATCTTCTCTGTGTGTAATATGTTGTATTACATATAATCAAATAAATTTGAATAACATTTTGTATCTCTAATATCATACTACTCTACAAAATCTGTGAAATAATTGAAGCAAGACTATAATGGCCTAAAAAATCTTGCACTAATTTTTCTCTTCCTTCTATCCCTTTCTTTTTTCCACCCTTCATTTTAAGCCTCCTTTAACCAACTTTCTTTTGTTTTATTTCCCCTTCATTAGGAGACCAAAAGAGCAAGGTGGGAAAAACAAAATTACATGGCTGATGGAAAACAGAGGCTGGGGCAAAATATTAAAGCAATGATGGTTCAGATAGTTATTAAAACCACTTGCTTCTTTCTGATTCACATAAGAAAAAAGTAATTAATTACATTTAATCAAAATAAAAGAATCAGTCCTCATCTATGCAGTAACAAAAGAGAGATCACTTTTCACAAGAGCGCAAAGAGTGGTCAGAGTCATAGGTTTATCAGGATTTGCAAACCTTTTTGAAATTAAGAAGGGAACAGTGAGGAGAAAGAAAAACACAGAAAAATGCAAAATTAATATCTAGATAATATCTCCACTGTTTCAGTGGTACTATGGTCAGTAAGTTTCTTTCAGTGTCAAAACTTGGACAAGATGACTAACAGGACAAGATGACTAACAGTCCAGGAAGAACTTCTGACACAGCCAGAAAGAACTTCTCTCACCAAGACAGATCAGAATATTGAGGAATCTGGCATGCTTCAAGCAGACAGTCTGAAAGAATGCACTGAGAGAGATTGAAGAGACGGCCCAGATGTTGTGACTGAAGGAGGAGGAAGCTGGAAACCATGCATGGAATTGCTGAGTGCCAGGATGCATTACGGGCCCTGCACAGCTCCTGAAGAAAGGGGTGGGTCTGACATGTGTAAGCTGCTAGACTTGGAGAGAGCAGGGCTGTCTTTTCCATAGGACCATGGTGAATCTGATCTGCATGCCCCACTGAACTCCAGCCCCTCTCAGAGTTCCTGCCAGGCCATGCCTGCATGCAGTACAGCCTTAGCTACCCCACCAAAAGATTTTTTGCCAGCATCCACCACCATAGCACTTTAACCTTATCCTCCTTTCACCCCACTGGAGCACTTTTGCTGACATCCTCCCACCAGAAGGCATTTGCCTGCAACCTCACTACTGTCCCTATGGGTCACAATCAGCTGCCACACCACCACTGTCACACAGAAGCACTTTCTGCCCATGGAATCCCCTGCCAGAAGGCTTCCCACCCACAATGCCCCTGTCAGAGCACCTCCTACAAATAGTGCCCAGCTATGCCCACTGGAGCACTTCTAGCTCATGGCCTTCACCTCAAGCACTTTCTTCTAGTGTCACCCTTGCTGGAGTGCATCCCAACTGTGGCATCCCTACCACCCCTGTCACAGTGTGTCCCACTAGTGGGTGCCACCATCAACCCAGCCCAAGTGCATCCCATCCACGGCACCCTTGCTGGAGAGTCTTCCACCTTTGGCACCCCCAAGTCTGCCATCAGAGCACTTCCCACCCATAGTGCTGCCACCACCTCTACTGGAGCATTTATACACACCATGCCCCCATCATCCCCTATGGAGTGCTGCTGCCAATAATCTGGCAGTGTCTCGGCTCCTCTATCCCAGCTGGGGGCTTAACCTCAAGAGAACAGTGGACAAAGACATGTGCCCAGTACCAGCTACTCATGGATACAGCACACAGCCCAGCAATGTGGAATTGAGCATTCACCCTCTGAAAGCATCCAGAAACTAAGTCATTCAATCATATACAACTTGCACCACAGTCACAATCAAGGGCAATAATGATCATAAAAATATAAAGCCTATCCAAATGATAGCAATTTCAAATGATAAAGGAGTATCAGCCCTCACAGATAGAAAGAACCAGCACAGAACTCTGGCAAGTCTAAAAGTTACAATGCCTTTTTACCTCCAAATAAAATCACACTATCTTCCCAGAAATGGTTCTTAACCAGATTGAAATGGCTGAAATGTCAGACATAGAATTTAAAATCTGAATGGCAAGAAAGCTCATCAAGATATAAGAGAAGGCTGAAACCCAATCCAAGGAAAACAGTAAACTCATCCAATAATTGAAAGATGATATAACTAATTTAAGAAAACCCGACTGAGCTTATGGAAATGAAAATTTCACTACAGGAATTTTAAAATACAACTGGAAGCATTAACAACAGAATAGTTCAAGCTGAGGAAAGAACATCAGACCTGGAAGATCACTCATTCCAAGCAAATAAGACAGATAAAAAATTTTTAAAAAATTTAGAAAATGAAGAAAATCTCCAAGAAATATGGAATTAAGTAAAGACACCACATCTACAAGTCACTGGAATTCCTGAAAGAGAAGGAGAGAAAGCAAGCAACTTTGAAAGCATATTTGAGGAGACAGTCTACAGAAATTTTCCCAGTCTCATTAGAGATTGGAACGCAAATTCAAGAAATGTAGAGGTCCCCTGTGAGATATTATGCAAGATGACCATTCTCAAAACACACAGTCATCAGATTCTCCAAGGTCAATGTAACAGAAAGAATATTCAAGGCAGCTAGAAGAAAGGGAAGGTCACTTACAAAGGGAACCCCATAAAGCGAATCATAGAAGTTTCAGCAGAAACCTTACAAACCAGAAGAAATAAGGGGCCTATTTTCAACATCCTTAAAGAAAATAATTCCAATCAAGAACTTCATATCTCACCAAAGTAAACTTCGTATGTGAAGAAGAAATGAAATCCTTTTCAGACAAGTAAATGCTAAGCAAATTTGTTGCCACTAGATCTGCCTTTAAAAAGGTCCTAAAAAAGTACTAAACGTGGAAATAAAAGAACAATACCTGCCACCACAAAAACACACTTAAGAACATACTGCATTGACACTATAAATCAACTATACAATCAAGTCTATATAACAACCACCTAACAGCACAATAACAAGATCAAACGGTCACATATTAGTATTAATGCAATGTAAATTGCTTAAATATCCAACTTAAAAAGTGTAGAGTGGCAAGTTGAATAAAGAAGCACAAATCAACTATCTGCTATCTTCAAAAGATCCATGTCACAAGTAACAAAACCCATAGTTTCAAAATAATGGGACGGAGAGAGATCCATAATGCAAACTGAAAACAGAAAAGGAATAGGCATTGTAATTCTTACATAAAACAATTTTAAACCAAATGGGAGATATCTATCCTCCCATGTTTGTTGCAGAACTGTTCACAATATTTAAACCAATTTTAAACAATGACCAGAAAGGACAAAGAAGGACATTACATAACGACAAAAGGCTCTATCCAACAAGAAGACTTACTATACTAAATATATACACACCCACATTTATTGGAACACCCAGATTTATAAAATAAGTTCTTAGAGATCTACCAAGATATTTTGACAATCACACAAAATTATTGATCATCAGAGAAATGCAAATCAAAACTACAATGAGATATCATCTCACCCCAGGTGAAATGGGTAATATCCAAAAGGCAGGCAATAACAAATGCTGGCGAGGATGTGCATAAAGGGGAACCTCATATACTGTTGTTGGGAATGTAAATTAGCACAACTGTGAAGAACAGTTTTGAGGCTCCTTAAAAAAAAAAAATATATATATATATACCATTTGATTCAGTAATCCCACCACTGAGTATATATCCAAAATAAAGGAAATCAAGATATCTAAGAGATATCTATACTCCCATGTTTGTTGCAGCACTGTTCACAATATTTAAGATTTGGAAGCAACCTAAGTATACATCAACAGATGAATAAAGAAAATGTGTACATATACACAATGGAGTACTATTTAGCCATTAAAAAATGACAGCCTATCATTCGTAATAACATAGATGCAACTGGAAATCGTTGTTAAATGAAATGAACCAGGCACAGAAAGACAAACCTTCCATTTTCTCACTTATTTCTGGATCTAAAAATCAAAACAATTGAATTTATGGTGTCAGAGTGTAGAAGGATGGTTACCAGAGATTGGGAAGGGTAGTGGGGGATTGGTGAGAGGTAGGGATGGTTAATGGGTACAACACAATAGAAGAAATGAATAAGACCTCTATTTGATAGCACAACAGGGTGACTATAGACAATAATAACTTAATTGTACATTTTAAAATAACTAAAAGGTTGTATTTGGATTGTTTGTAACACAAATAATAGATGCTTGAGGGAATGGATATCCCATTCTCCATGATGTATTTCACACTGCATGCCCTTATCAAACTATTTCATGTACCCCATAAATATATACAACTACTATATATCCACAAAAATTAAAAAGTAAAAAAAAATTTAAAAAACACAAAGTCAAAGGCATCACACTACCTAACAGGAAACTATACCACAAGGCTCAAGTAACCAAAATACGAAGGTACTTGTACAGAGATAGACACATCGACCAATTCAACACTTTACAAAAACCAGAAATCAAGCTGAACACCTACAGCCATCTGATTTTTGACAAAGTCAACAATAACAAGCAATAAGGGACTTCCTACTCAATAAATAGTACTGGGATAATTGTCTAGCCATATGCCGAAGATTGAAACTGTACTTCTTTCTTTCACCATACATAAAATGGAACTCATGATTGATTAAAGATTTAAATGTAAGACCCTAAACTATAAAAAATCCTAGAAGAAAACCTAAGACATACCATTCTGGACACAGACTTTGGCAAAGACGTCTCGTTGAATATACCAAAAGCACTTGCAACAAAATCAAAAACAGACAAGGAGGACCTAATTAAACTAAAAAGCTTCTACATAGCAAGAGAAACAGACAACAGATTAAACAGACAAACTTATAGAACGGGAGAAAATATTTGCAAAGTATGCACTCAAGAAAGGTCTAATATCATAAGTAACTTAAATCAATAAGCAAAAAGCAAACAACCCATTAAAATGTAGCTAAATAAATGAAAAGACTCTTCTCAAAAGAAGACAAACATGTAATCAACAAATATATGAAAAATACTGATCAGAACTAAATGTTAGAGAAATGTAAATCAAAAGCTCTATGAGATAACCATCTCACGCCAATCTGAATGGTTATTATCAAAAAGTCAGAAAATAACAGATGCTGGCGAGGTTGTGAAGAAAAAAGAACACTTACACACTGCTGGTGGAAATGTAAATTAGTTCAGCCTCTGTGGAAAGCAGTTTGGATATTTCTTAAAGAACTATGAATTATCATTTGACCCAGCAATCCCACTATGTGGCATATATCCAAAGTGAAATAAATCGTTCCACCAAAAGGACATATGCACTCATATTGTTTATCACAGAGCTATTCACAATAACAAAGGCATGGAATCAACCAAGATGACCATCAACAATGTACACACACACACACACACACACACACACACACACACCATAGAACACTATGCAGACATAAAAATGAATGAAATTGTATCATTTGCAGCAACATAGATGCAGCTGGAGGTCATTATCCTGAGCAAACTAACACAGGAACAAAAAACCAAATATTACATGTTCTCATAAATGGGAGCTAAAGATTGAATAGACATGGGCACAAAGATGGGAGCAGTAGACACTGGAGACGGCCTGAGGGGGAAAGGGGGCAGAGGGCATTGGTTGGAAAGCTACTTATCAGGTACTATGCTAAATACCTTGGTGACAAAGTCATTTGTACACCAAGCCTCAGCAACATGCAATTTTCTCATGTAACAAACTTGCACATGTACTCCCTGAATCTAAAATAAAAGTAGAAAAGAAAAAAAATTAATAAAGAGACAATGTGGTAGAGTGATGCAGAGCAAATACTTTGGAGTCAAACTTCCCAGGCTCCAATTCCAGTTCTGCCATTGACAAACCATAAGACTAAAAAATTAAGCTCCCAAGCTGGGCAAGGTGGCTCACGCCTGTAATCCTAGCACTCTGGGAGGCTGAGGTGGGTGGATCACCTGAGGTCAGGAGTTCAAGACCAGCTTGGCCATCATGGTGAAACCCCATCTTAAAAAAAAAAAAAAATGTAAAAAAAAAAAAATTAAGCTCTCCATGACTTAGTTTCCTTCTTGGTACAACAAAGAAAATAATAGTGCCTATATCAAATACTGTATTTATTTAGATACCCTGAAAGTCTAAATATTATCTATATTTCACAAACAAAAAAAACCTGACATTCAGGGATGTTAGTAAATTACCCAAGATTGCAAAATTAAAGAAAGATAATATTGGTAGTTGAAGGGATGTGTGTCAGATTACATAAAATCACAAGAAAATTTATTTACTGTCTTCTGCATGCTCTATGTTAGGGGCTTCACAGTGCTATTACTCATTGATGACACAACAGGTGATAGAGGAAATATTTATATTGCATTACCATGGATGAAGAAATGGATGCTCTGGGGATGGAATAATCTGACTGAGGTACCACAGTGGTACCAGGTAAGTAATCAGAGTCTTTTATTTATGTAACATGAAAATATAAAAAAAAATTGTATGTTGATGGTGGCCTTTCATTTTTAAAAAGCTGCATTTATTTCAGAAAATATTACATATTCCTAAGATACATAAACTCACACTGAAACTACATTTTATATAAAGTTATCCTCAATTGCTATAATATTCCTGTTTGAAGTCCTAAAAATAGTTATGCATTAATTAAACGTCAAAAATCAAAGATGGCTTATTTAGGATATTCAAATGTACCATGGCTTATATTCCAGAATAAAAATAATAAATATTAAAGAGCTCTCATTGTAAATAAAATTATTTCTTTATAATCTAGAAAGTAATACATAAAAATTCTTTTATAAAGACAAAATAAAACTAATACTAAATAATAAGCCTATATACTAAACATATCAATAGTATATATTTAGTGTTAAAAAAACAAAACTTCATATTTCTCAAGCCAACTCAATTGGTTTGGGGATCCTTTATCAAAGCTAACTAAAAGCTTGTTTTCAATTGTTTGAACAAAGATTTCTTGTGCCACTGTCATAACAGATCCCATTCTAGTGTAGTAAGTTCCAAATTGCAAATTTTAAAAATGAAGTGTTGGCTATACATAAACAAGTATGAAGTTTGCAGTTGTGTTAAATTTAATGAACACAGTAATTTTTCAGCAAGTAAGAAAGTACTTTTGGGTGCTGCTAAACAAAATATGAGGTGAATTTTGACAAAATCAAAATTGATCATTCTTACTTACTTGCTGGAGCTACCAGGTTACTAAGGGTCATAATAAGAAAATTTCACACTACTATAGCATCAATGTTCAAGATAGAAATGAAGACTACTCATGTGACTGGAAACCCATCGGTCCTTTGTACTTAGTTCCTTAGTGTGGAGTAAAAAGATTTAAAGCACCTTGGTGACTACAGTGAATTGAGTCCATGTGGTGTTATATAAAATCCAAAGACTCGCCACTGTAACTGCACAAAATACATACTGTGTGCAAATATTTTTGCTGGCCAGGCACAGTGGCTCATGCCTATAATCTCAGCAATTTGGGAGGCCAAGACAGATGGGTAACTTGAGCCCAGGAGTTCAAGAGCAGCCTGAGTAACATGATCAGATTCCATATGTTAAAAAATTAAAAAACTTAGCCAGGCATGGTGGTGCACAACTGTTGTCCCAACTACACAGGAGGCTGAGGTGGGAGGATTGCTGAGTCCAGGAGGTTGAAGCTACAGTGAGCCATGTTCACATCAACTGAACTCTAGCCTGGGCAACAGGATTAGACCCTGTCTCAATTTATAAAAAGAAAAAGAAAATATTATTGTTGTATAATGTTTGGAGACAGTTTTAGGCCACCAGGCCATGATCAAAATAATAAAATCTTCTAGCCTGGTTTTGTTCATACGTTTAAATGGCTCATAATTCAATAAATGATTCTTGTTATAGCCTTTCTCTGTTGCACTTCCATCAATCCTGTGGGCAAAGGGAAGATTATTCGATTACTGAGTTGTACCCCCTCTTTTTATGTCCTTCAGGTTCACAAATAAAATGTCATTGATGACTGTAAGAAATTCTAAAAACTTTTTCCTTGGAGATAAAAGTATATTTGTTGCTTATATGTAGAAGTTCACAAGAGATAATTATGAAGTCCTGTACTAAGGCTTTAAGAAAATCAACTGTCCTAGTTAACCATAAAATAAAAGCTTTTAAAAAATATTTATGGGTTTTCATTTTTATTTGGAAAGATATTCAGAGAACCCTCTTCCAACTGAAAATTTTAAGTTAAACACACAGAAACTAAAACAGCATGAATCTACTGTAGTGGGTCATCATTGGAGATGACACTTGTTCTGGGATATGTGCTACCCAGTAGTAGTTGGTATCTTGGCTTTAGGGACCATAAATGGGAATCAAAGAGCAAAATCATCAGTTAAAGAGCTCACATTTGCATGGTTTGGGGTACAGTTTTCACATATTTTTGGACCACCAAATCCCAGGTTAAGTATTTAGCTTCCTAGCTCTAGACATAGAAAGGGAGCCACAGAAGTATCTTTACAAGTTTACAGTTACCTGTTTGTTGTTTGTAAAACATGTTTTTTAAAGTTGTAGTTTAACCCTGATATTCACAAACTGAAAAACACTAAGCTGATTAGTGACATCCTCATACAGAGCGCAGTAAAGTCAAGCCAGAGACATGAGACCTATGTAGATTATTAAAAAACAACTGGAGCAAATTATTAGGAAAATGATATGTAATGTATGCCAAATGATATAATCTTAATTCTTATACTTACAAGTTAGTTTTGCTAGTACTATATTACAAATTAGTTGCTTTAGGTTGTGAATATGCATCTTTACAGCCATATCTAAATCATATTTGTGAACCATATTATGTTGTTGCAATCAAAATAAAATTAAGGATTACTATTAATAAAATATATAATCACCACTAAGGCCTACTCATCTTCACCTATATAATAGTGTTGTGCCAAAAGAAACAGCTTCTAGCTAACATAAATGAAAATTTAGTTGCATATTTCACCACTGCAAATAAGCAACAGGCCATTACTCTGTGTCTACAGTTGGTTACACACTAATCCTGTAACAATGAATACTAATAATAGCTTTTTGCATTCTCATATTTATCTATATCAGATAGGTCATTTTATAGTTACAAAAGAAAGAATTAAGCAATCATGTTTTATTGCATTCAGTCATTAACACATTATTTCTCTCACACCTGCAAACATGGTGATTTTTGCTTGGATTTGTTTGTTTCTCCTTAAGGTTTTGTGTCTTTATATCTAGGTTGACTTATTCTATATTTTCAATTTTTTTCTGAAACTTAATGACATAAAAAGATAACTTTGAAGTCAAGATAGAACTAGGCTTTCATTCCTAAGCAGTAAACTTATGCTTCTGCTTACTTCCCCCTCACAGTTATTGGTATCACTTTGCTTAGAGCTTCTTAGTGTCAGTACATTGGACTCTATTTTCTACTTTTTTTTCCATATTCAATTTTTCATCGAATACAACTATGGAAGACACTACAATGTACTAATGATATATCTTTTCAGGAATGAGGAACTTACTCCTATAGCTACTGGAAATAATACTGGAAGATAACCATCAGGTCAGCCCTCTTTATGCACCACCTTACTTGAAAAATAAAATAAAAGCTTCACTCAAGGTCAAACCTCCTTCCACATGTAGCCCACTTTCAATGACTGATCAACAGAGTACTGTGAAGGCCTAATCTCTTTCTGCCGACTCAGGACAACTCTGAAGGGCCATCCCAGCTTCAGGGGTCTTAATGAGTTGTCTGAAGGCTTCAGTAGGCCTTCGCCAAAGCTCTGTCTCTACCCCTGTTGAATATACTTTATCTTTTTTGTTCCAGAAGTGTTGCTCATAACACTTTCTCTCTAACCTCTTATCTCAGAAACTGTTCTCCTGGGAACTCAACCTGTTACAGCATCATTTTCCCTCTTTATTTATCTTGAAGCTGTCCCTCTGTTTCTTAATTCATTATCATTGCCTAGTTTCTTCTGCCCTAACTGATTTAGAATGGCCCATCTTCACTTTTTGTTCCATGGCCAAATAGGCATTTGAAACAAACCTACACACAGGCACACTTGGAACATGATTGTAGATAACTGCAGGCTGCTTTGAAAATTCCAAGTTGACCCAGTTCCCAAAAATTTCTTTCTACCAACAAACATACCAAATATAATACCGGTATAACATTAGCACATGCTGTCAGTGCCCCCACAAAAATCCCCCCTGTAGAGAGTTCTTATACACACCAGTCGTTTCCTACAACTCTTTGTCTGTGGGCACTCACTGTACAGATCTCTGACCTAAGAGAAAACTTTAATCTATTATAAATAAGGCTTAATGGATAAATACTCCAACTCCCTTGTGCTTCAATATGACAATTCTTTCTGAAGGTCCCCAGTGAGATCCCTGTTTTTAGCAGGAATGTGAAAGCTAGCTTGCTTACTTATTGGCTTTCTCCCTCCAGCATTTCACTTCCTCATTTACTTAGTGTGCTTTGCAGGATCACCTTTCAAATGAAATACTTGCAATTAAACTCTTGACCTAGGGTTTTCTTTTGGGAGTCGGTACACAGAACTGATTATCTTGGATATTGCCAAAGACCCCTAAATGATCTCCCAGATCTTAGTGGCCTATCACACCCCTCCTGTCTGTTTTATATATTACCTCCAGATTTCTCTTTTTCAAACTCAGCTGACTCATGCCCCTTGCCTCCACAGCAATCTTCAATGGTTCCCGGTACAAAAAGTAAAATAAAATTCTGCCCTAAAATGTCTACTTGCATTGCTAACTAAATGTCACTCTGTATTCCCTACCTCACACACACACTCCAAACATACCCATCTACTTTTTAATTTACAGAAATTGTCCTCTCTGTGTTTTCAATAAGGTTATTTCTCCTGCTGGAAGGTTCCCCCAACCCCCTCCCATATCCTTCAAGGTTCAGATCAAATCCACCATCCCCTATGCAGCCCTCTCAGACCTCCATTGTTGGGATTATTATTTCCTTTCACCATGCTCCCCGGTGCTATGATTAAACTTTAGATGTATCAAAGCATACCTTGATTGAGATGATTTATCGATACCAATTTCTACCACCAGATGTGAATTTCCAGGAAGCAGGAGCCACATCGTATTATTTAGATATAGTAGCAATATTCAAAATAAATTAACAAACCTATATACCAACACTGACCAATCAGAAAGGACACCTGATCTAGGTGCTGAAGCATTCTGATGTTTTATGTGTTAACACTTTAGTCGCCGCTAAATTGTTGGGAGGTTCCAATGGTTCTGGGTGAGGGGCTATGGTGTCTAGACTGGCGAGGGTTATTTGATAGTGGAGCTCAAACAACTGAATATTTGCCAACATATAAGAAAAAACCGGCTGTTACAATATTTCAATAAGCAAAGCATAATTAGTTGAATGTCACCTTTGTTCATAACTACTATGTTTATTAAGGCTTTCCAAATTATAGGTATTTAGTAAATAATTATATATGATTAAGAACATAATTGAAAATGAACACAAAATTTTTAAGAAGTATCTGACGCATACACACGTGTGTATACATGCATGCACACATACATGGATACGGTTCTTTAACCAGCAAAAGCAGGAAAATTCCCATATGTTTGAAATTTTTATAATCTAGTTTTCATTATATCACTTCAGATTAGTTAGCAGCTGTTCAGAAGCAATTGTATTTACACTGCTTAATCTATAGTTTAAATCTATAGCTTAAGTCTTCCAATAGTAATATCAATAAAAATTAGACCTAGGCTCCCTTTTACAGGCTGTTTTTCCAAAGCATAATGGCACAATTAATTTAATTCTAAGGCAGTGCCTTGGAAAGAGCTAACGTGATGACGTTTTATAAATATTTTTCAAAATTATGAAGCCTGTAAAATGGTTTGGATAGCCAGAAACATTAACCTAATTCATCCTCACTTAGCAATGTAACCTGAGCTGCATTTAACTTCATCAACTACCTTCTAAATTCTTTCAAAACAACATATTAATAGTCCATATCTGAATAGTGAAAATATGTATTGAAATATTCTGGTATCACAAAAGCTGATAAAACCAACAACAACAGAAAAGATTACACAAAGGAATGTCCTGCCAAATCTAATTATTTAATTTTTCATAAGTCTATTCCAATAACTTTAAGAGCTTGATTCACAGACCAGGGGCTTTGTGGCAGTTATAAACATTCTGAATTCAACAATATTTCACAGTGTATGGTTTCTTATGTGTTTCTTCTCATAAGTAGCAGAACTCACTGCCTTCTATAGAACAGGAAACTGAAATTGACTATGCTTTATCAAAACTACGCCAATTCTGAATGACTTGTTGCCTTTTATGAAAGACTAGTTAAAACTCTAAAATTAAGGAATATATACCAACTACTAGTACTGTCATTGACAATTATAATGAAAATGAAAATTTCAATTTCTTTAAATCAGTTCACTTCTTATGGATTACCTAAAAAATGGTAAAACTATGTTACTTTATGAAAATGCTTGGACTAGAGACATTATGGCTCAAATCTGCCTATCAAATGAGGAGTTATTAATGGGCTTTGTAAATCCAAACACCTCAAAAACAAGGGAAATATTTCAGAAGATGCTAACAATTTTTGCTGTGTTGGCATTTGAGGTTAAGCACACTAGAAGCAGGGAGTGGGCATGGGCAGCTGTTTCTTCCAACATAAATTCTATTACAGTGGTAATAATTGGATCACTGTGGTTGTCATTCTGAAATTTCCCTTCTTCTTTTTAATAGCATAGGCATCCAGTATACTCTGCACTTTCTTCTTTGCAGCAGCTCTCTATCACTTCTATATTAGATATATAACCTTCCCTCAAACACTTCATTGAGGTAAGGAGGGATGAGAGGCTAGCACATCCAAGGAGCAGTAGATATTCTTTCTATACTTACATATTACCACTACATATGTACTGTACTAGTAGTTGGTATATATACTTACATATTACCACTACATATGTAAGTATAGAAAGAATATGTGTATATGTATATGCTTTCTAAACTTCTAAAGCTGTATCCACCTACCTATATTATGATAATTTCCTCAACAGCATCCAACTACCATAGGAAATTTAATTTTCTCCCAAATAGGACACCTTATTCCTTTGATGAATCATAATCCCTCAGTACTAGCTATTACTCCTTCTATCACTTCTTACTCCTCTCCCTTCAAAAAGGAATAGGAATACCTCTCAATCCTATTCCCATGTAAGTAATTCTGTTTAGGGACCATTGGGGAAAACTGCATAAATACATACTTTATTACAGAAAAGGAAAGATAAAGGAAAAAAAATCACATATATCAAACCTTTAATTTATTCTTCATATATCAAGGAAGTGCCATGTGATGTTTTTATAATACCCAATCCTGTAAATAAACATTCTCTTAAAATGTCATTGGGTTGGAATACTGGCATAACTATTTGAAACTATTTATCACATTTTAAATGTAAAGACCCTTAATTAAATATTTCTATTTATAGGAATTTGTTCCAAAAACAAGTTTGAATAAATGGCCAAGATAATATAGCACTAAACATAAACTGAGTGCATCAAAGCCCTGATTATTTAGAAAGCTAATGACTGAAATGTAAAACTAAATTTTCTTCTGAATCACTTAATAGAAAGAGGAAAAACATTTCTGTTTTGTCTCATCATATTTTCATCCAAGTGTAGTAGCAAAATGAATAATATTTTTAAATAAATATCATACCTTTCATTATACCACGTTTCCAAGGGCGCACATGTAGAATGTATGGAATTTCTTTATATGGGTATACGGTAATCTCTGGATTTCCCCACACTATTGGAAGATCTGTAGTCACCTAGAAATGATAATTCAAAAACGAGAATTATGTAGGATCAACATAAAATATTTTTCTATGCTTTAGTATGTTACATTACACGAAATTACTGCAACAAGTTAAAGCATAGAAAAAATTGAAATTTAAATACTCCCAACAAAATCATTCACTTTTTAAAAAAATAGCAAGCCAGAAAAATTCTACATCCAGTAGAAAAGAAATATAAGAAGAAACCTATTTAAAAATAGAACAAAGGAAATTATTCTTACAAAACAAATAATACTTATATTCTGCTACTACTTATACTAAGATCGGTGATGCTTAGAAAGTCTGAATATCTCTCATCGACCATGCACAATTATCTTTAGGCAGTTTGATATACAAAAGAGATGAACCATTTCAATACATTTCTACATCAGTATTAATAAAACAAATAAAAAATATTTAAGCAGCATTTGGCCACACCCTGGCTAAATCCAACTTTCAGTTTACTGAGTGCTTATATCTTCCTATTACCCACTGCTCAGGCAAACAATAATCTACTTTGTGTCTCTACATATGAGCCTATTATAAACAATTATTAGAAATGAAATTAAACAGTACGATGTGGTCTTCTGTCACTGACTTTTTATTTAGAATACTTTTTTGAATTTTTTAATACTTTATTTTTTGAGACGGAGCTTTACTCTTGTTGCCCAGACTGGAAGGCAATGGTGTGATCTCAGCTCACCGCAACCTCCGCCTCCCCAATTCAAGCAATTCTCCTGCCTCAGCCTTCCAAGTAGCTGGGATTACAGGCATGCGCCACCACACCCGGCTAATTTTGTATTTTTAGTAGAGACAGGGTTTCTCTGTATTGGTCAAGCTGGTCTCGAACTCCTGACCTCAAGTGATCCACCCATTTCGGCCTCCCAAAGTGCTGGGATTATGGGCATGAGCCACTGCGCCCAGCCAACTTTTTCATGCTTCTAATGGATGAGAAATTATATATATTTACGATGTACAACACGATGTTTTGATATATGTATACATTGTGAAATGGCTAAATCAAGCTAATCTATGCATTATCTTACACAGTTATTTTGGTGGTGAACAAAAAAATCTATTATCTTGGCTCTTTTCAAGAATACAGTATGTTGTTATAATTATCATAACAATGTTTACACTAGATCTAATAAGTCTCTTGAACTTATTTCTTCGAACTGCAATTTTGTGTCCTTTGATTCACATCTCTCCAATGACTCCCCTCATCAGCCCCTGATAACCACCATTCTACTCTCCACTTCTATGAACTGAACATTTTTAGATTCCACATACAATTGAGATCATACAGTATTTGCCTTTCTGTGCCTGACTTATTTCACTCAACATCATAGCCTCCAGGTTCATCCATGTCACAAATGACAGGATTTCTTTCTAAGACTGAATAGTATTTCTTTGTGTGTATATATATATATATATATATATATATATATCACATTTTCTTTATCTATTCGTTTGTTGATGGACACAGGTTGAGTCCCTATCTTGGCTGTTGTGAATAATGCTTCAATGAACATGAAAGTGCAGATATTTCTTTGACATGCAGATTTCTACCCTTTTGAATATATACCCAGCAGTGGAATTACAGAATCATATGATAGTTCTATTTTTAATTTCTGGAAGAAACTTCATAATGTTTATCATAATGGCTGTACTAATTTAAACTCTCACCAACAGTTTAAAAGAGTTTCCCTTTACCCACATCCTCACCAACATTGTTTTTTAATTCTCTTTTCTAGGAATTTTCAAACATTCCAGTAGTGTAGGGAAAGTCCATATATCACCATAGACTGGTAATACAAGTTCCCTTAGAGACAGCTTTAAACAATTTTTATTTTCTTGGGCATTGGTCATACTTTCCTGTTTCTTTGTGTCCTTTTGCTTCATCTCATAATTTCTTATTGAAAACTACTTTTTATATAAGGTAATATAGCCACTTTGGAAATCATTTCATCACCTCCTAATGGTTAGTTTTTGTTGTGCTTGTTCTTATTTTGTTCTTTTATGGTTTAGTGACTTTTCTGAACTAATTCTGTAAAGTCTGTATTCACTGTAGTATGTGCCCACAGAAGCTCTGCTTGGTTGGGTTAGTGATGAGCAAAAATTTGCCACAGGTTTCTATAAATGGTGAAAGAACGAATAAATCTTCTACCCTTTGACAAGGAATAATATATATGTGTTCTTGAATACCTTAAGTACTCTAGTAGTTTAAAACTCTGACTTAGCCTTTTTTCAGCTCTCACAATTTCTCTATGTCAGCCCGAGGTGAAAAACTAGGACTCTCAGGGCTTTCTCAGGTATGCACACAATCTTGAGCATCCATGTGGCCTGCCTGTTCCCCAGGAAAATGCTAGAGATTTTTAAATCCCCTAAGGGCATTTTATATTCCAGATCTTCAAGTTTTTAGCCAATCTCTTATTAGCTGCTCTTGTTACTGCAGCCTCAGGCAATTGCAATGTTAAACAATTGCTGGTAAATAATTTGGACAAATTCTCTAAGGGATAGGGCCTATCCATGAGAGTAAACTCTGAGACAAGTCAAATAATGATAATGCCTTCTTTGTGGGATGCTGCTAGAGAACTTGGAAAAAGATCATTTCTTTTGACTGCAAAGCTCCTGGTTTTCATAGTTACTACAGTTGCAAGATTGAAGAGCTAAGGAGAGAGGGATAGAAGTAATCCAAGTAAAAATGCCACAATACATCCTGCTCTTACCAGAATTCCAAGTTTTTCTTAAATATATACTCCTTAGATTATTTCAAGTCATTAATTTCAAGATCACCAAAAAATTTGATTTTGACAATTTTTTCCAGAGTTTTCACTGCATTTAAAAAATGAATTTACAAAGCTTCTTGCTTCACCTTTGTGGAAGTCCCACATCTGTCATCTTCTTTATTATATAATTATTTTCTACTACTTTGTTAATTTGATAAAATTCTATAGCATTTTACCTATATCTCATTTATATTCTCTAATTTTTAGTTTCCCATTTTATGTTAAAATGGTCTCAACTTTAAGCAATAAAATAAAATGTATATTAAAAAGCTTTTTAAAAATACAAAGCATCATAAAAAATGGTTACTAGCACCAATGAAAAACTGAACAAGGAAAAGATTTAAAAGAATATACTGAGTCTAGTCTATGTTAACATATTATCAAAGTGGAGTGGTATAGCAAGCAGTTGAAAATGAAGTGCTGAAGCTAACATATACCTCTTGAATAAACGTATGAATTTGTTATTTGTATTTACATGACAGCTTGAAGCCAGGAAACTGCCAAGTGGGGGGTCATATAGAAGTAAGGATGCTTTTGATGCATGAAACTTGAAATCAGAAGATTAGGTAAATAAAAAGACCAGATAAGTAATAATCAAGGCTTGATTATCACTTAATAATCCAATGTTAAGGAATTAATGTCAAAGAAATAAGAAAGGTAGAATAATATAAAGGGCGAATAACATTAAGAAGGTAGGTCAACAGTGTCAAACATTACAGGTTACCTGACGAGTTCATTGAGGTCACAGCAAAGGAAAATCAATGAAATAAAAGGCAACCTGAGGGATGGGGCGAAATATTTGCAAATTACATAGGTGATAAGAGGATAATAGTTAAAATGTATTGGTGCATTTTCATGCTGCTGATAAAGACATACCCAAGAATGGGTAATTTACCAAAAAAAAGATGTTTAATTGACTCATAGTTCCACATGGCTGGGGAGGACTCATTATTACGGTGGAAAGCAAAAGGCATGTCTTACATGGCAGGAAGCAAGACAGAACATGTGCAGGGGAACTTCCCTTTATAAAACCATCAGATCTCACGAGCCTTATTCATTATCATGAGAACAGCATGGGAAAAACCCGCCCATATGATTCAATTATTTCCCACTGGGTCCCACCCACAACACATGGGAATTATAGGAGCTATAATTCAAGATGAGATTTGAATGGGGACACAAGCAAACCATATCATAAAATACAAGGAAAGCACAACTCAACAGAAAAAAAACACAAAGAAAAAAACATATATTAAAATCTAGATATCCCAAGAAAAAAAGGGGAAAGGACTAGGTTGTGATTTTGAAGGTAAGAGATGGCACTAAATAGTTTTAGCTAGACATTAAAAGATAAGAGTTTCATTTAGAATATTGCTTCCATTTGCAATCTAGCAAAGAAGGAAAAAGAAAACCAAGGCACATATTAATCAAGGTTACACAAAAAGCAAAGAGTAAACCCAGAGAACTTACAAACTTTTGTAGTCCCCTCTAAAACTGAATTCAGGCACTTCAATGTGTAGATATTTGAAGTTTCTTTTGAGCATCCTATTGAGTAAGTAATTATTTGTAGATAAATGTAGGAGGGAGTGGAAAATGTTATTTAAAGATTGGTTTAAACAAACCAAGTGAAGACGGCAGAGTAAAATGCTTCACAAAAAATAAGGATCTAGGCCAGGCACAATGGCTCACGACTGTAATTCCAGCATTTTGGGAGGCCAAGGTGGATGCATAACTTGAGGCCAGGAGTTTGATACCAGTCTGGCCAACATGGTGAAACCCCATCTCTACAAAAAAATATAAAAAGTAGCTGGGCATGATGGCACATGCCTGTAATCACAGCTACTTGGGAGGCTGAGACACAAGAATCACTTGAACCCAGAAGGTGGAGGGTTGCAGCAAGCTGAGCTCACACCACTGCCCTCCAAACTGAGCAACAGGCAAATAAAAAAATAAAATAAAAAAAAAAGGACGTAAACAAGTATTCATTCCTTACTATTTCCACTACTATTCACCCTGGTAAATGATAGGTTACACTTCAGAAATTTTCTTGTGCCTACAGATTTCACATTAAAAATTTAAAAGATGTTTCTAAATATTTTTGAAAACACCTTTTACTATCATGTACAATTTTTTCAACAAAAAGTACATGACTCAAATAAGTAGATTTTAATGTGCTTCATTTATTTCATCCTAATTCAACTTTATAATTGAAATTATACTTAAAAGTTGTTGGACTAATAATAGGTAGGACTTGGTTTTCTTCTTCCTTCTTTGCCAGATTGCAAATGGAAGTAATATTCTAAATGAATAAACATCTTATGTGGCATTGTTTCTCTAATTAAGTAAAATTAAATGTTTAAAAAATTGCTTGTAATTATTGTATTTCATATAATCCACTACATTCAGAAGAAAACACTTTCACACTACAAATAAATTCTTACCTTAAATGTTAGGGCTCTAGTTGCAAAATCAGGCAATATTATAGGTCTTTTTGTCTCATTGCCTACTTGACATTCCACAGTGATGTGGTCCAAGGCCACAGGTTTTTTTCCAACCCCTTTTATGTTAAAGATGTGCTCCATGCCATCTACTTCATTTCGTAGAATAAGTTTACCCTATGAGAAACCAAACAAATTTCAGGTCTAAAGGAGTCACAGTTAAATGTTAACTTCTGGTATCTTATTAATCTTGAGTCTGGTTAATAAAATAAGTTTGTAGAGAGATGTTAGCCATTGACTTTTTCAATACACAAATACAGGCTTCTACTGAACACATAAAGACAAATTTCTGGTGAAAAGTCATTTATTTCTCATTACCCTCTCTAAATTACAGAGTATATATAGGCATTCTCATATACAGCAATTATATGCCTGTCTACTTGCATGTAAAAGAAATATCATCTTAAGAAAATATTTTCTGATAAACCATTTTCTTTAATGCATAGGAAGCAAAGTAATTATTTTATTGAGCACATTGTGTAAAATTAATTTGAATGCTAGTATTCAAAGACAAAAATATTTTTACTTTTATGATGTTTATGCCTCAAATTAAAACATGTGTTAAAGTTTCAAGTAAAAATAGTCAAATTCATGGAAAATATTAACTTTTCTGCTGAAAAGTTGTATTATCAATTAAAAGACTAATGTCATATATTAGTTTATTAACTAATGATAGTATTAACTAATACTGGGGAAAATATCAATGAGTTCATACCATAATGACACATTCCAAAATAGGTTTGAATGTGAGAGGATATTTCACAGTTTCACCTGATCGAACACGTAAAAAAGCAGGTCCATAAAACCATTCTCCTTCTATAGTAACTTGACATTTCCATTCATTCACTGTTTGATTTTTCTAAAGCATGAAAAAGGTACAAAAATATCAGAGAGATGACATTGATGAAATTGAATTACATACGAATTCTTGGTAATTTTTATAACATTATATATTGTATTTTTAATTGCATTTCTTAAGAATCACCATTGGAAAGTCATTTGTTAAGAATAAATATCAAAAATATAAACATAAGGCATAATGATGACTACATGTTCTTTCTAGGTCATGTAAGAGCACTGCCTAATAGATCTATCCAAGGATTATTTAATATCTAAAGAAATATCCCCTTGTCTCACTTACTAATTACCACTAAAATGATACAATGGCCTTAGAGGACATACTTGACTCCTAATTAGAGGTAATAACAGGTATTCTAATTGGTAGATTGCTCACGTAGCAAAGATTATATATGTCATCAAAATAAAAATTCATGCTTCAGATTGACTCTTGTCATGCCTTTAATAATTAAATAGACAAACAAATAAACCAGAAAAGTCAATTTATCCCTCTAAAAATCCAAAGTTCTTTACAACTACGTTACCTTCTTTTATACAATATTGTCACTTTGACTAAAAGTAGCCAAGCTACAGCCAATCATTGCTCTCAGTGCCTGTGAACCCATCTTAACCAAGTGTTAGATCACAATAGAATTTAGAGTAGAGTGATCTGTGAGTCCACAACTCTGCTTGTTGACGTAAGAAGCAATTTAACCATACATTAAGGACATTGGAGTTAATTGCTTTCAGCAAAGAGATCCAGCAGAAGTGATAAATGAGATGAGTCTCATAATAACATTTAAATTTTGGAAGATATTTTGATGTAAATATGAAGAAATAATTGACAGCAGATAAGACAATCAGAAATTTGTAATAATTCAAGATGAGATGAGAGGTCTGGAGGACTTTAGTTGGCACAGTGGCAATGAGAATAAAGAAAGACCAAAAATGTTTATACATACTATTGGAATATTCTGAGTAAGAGCTTTAAACGCTGGTGTTTCAAATTTGAAGTTGGCCTCTGGTTGTTCTTCATTCACAATACCTTCAACACAATAGGCACGCACATCATATCTTGACTGCAATAAAATTTTACAAGGGTAGCGTCCAGGAAGGAGAGGAACAAACTTTAAAGGAACTGGAACAGATTGATCTGAATCTATAAAAATAATTTTAAAACAGTTCATTTAAAAACACATAAATCATAAAATTCATCTTGGTAAGCAATATTTAATATTATTGTATTAAATTGTACTGCATAACCTGGAATAGGTTTCACTGGATAACACACTACCTCTAAATCTCTAGGGCTTACTATGAAAGCTTATTTATCAATTCGAGTATATATACTGCATAGGTCAGAGAACAGTCTGCTCCTCAAAATCACTCAGGACTCCCTACTGTGAAAGATACCACTATCTTGCAGCTATACCTTAAGGAACATCTCTGCTCTTTGGCTGAGAGGTAAGGAGAAAATGAATGGCTGGAATTTTGCTCAAGAACTTTTAAGTTTTCAGCTCAAAATTAATACACATTACATTTAAGTGGCCAGACCCAGTTTTGTGACTTTATCTAATTGAAAGGGGGCTGAGACATAAGGAAATATATGCAATATTAGATAAGCTTTACTGTCTGCCACATTTCAATGACTTAGAGGTGCTCTGTCCCACAGCAATCAAAATAATTTGCAAGTTGGCTAGCAGACAGAAATAATTTTTTCATAGTTAATAACCTAAGGAATCAGAAAGAGGCATGTGTAATTAATACTTCTCATAACACCTTGTTATAACATTTACCTCAGGTTAATAGCTAGCTTTATTTCTTATGCTAGGTGGGCTATCTATTCACATTCTTTCCTTTCAGGCAACACCACTTTTTCTCTGAAGGTCACCATTTTCTTAGTCTCCATAAAGTGAGAAAATAGTTATTAAAATTTGGCAACCCTAAAGTAGAATACAATATAAGTAAAAATTTCATGGATAATGCCAAAATATTTAGATAATCAATGAACAACAAATGATTTTTAAAAACGTCTGATGCCCAATTTTGTGCAAGGAAGTTCTCTGAAACCAAGAAAACAAATCAATGGGCCAGACACAAATTATGACATTAATTGGCTATAATTTTAATTCTCTCACATTGAACACTTCAAATGTGAAAGGTGGCATGTTATTTTCAAATGCAATTAAATTTATATGCCAAGATATGCAAGAACATTAACTAGTCTAAATCCTTTAAAAGAGTTTATGTGTGTGTTATAAATTACACATTATGTAATGTTATGTATCTTCTTAATTGAAAATATACAGAATATATTGCATGTCTATGTTGCTATATGTAATACACTGTATATAATGTATAATGTTACATTTAATAGTACATATTAAAACATGCTGATAATGGATAACATTTGAAATCTGTATTACATCCAACAAGTCCAAGACTATCAGCTGGTATAAGGAGAAAACAGTTACTCTTAAACGCTGTCAGAATGTTATTTTTATTCTATCCTATTCAAATATAAACCTAATTTTAGAATACATTTTTTTTCTTGGCAAAAAGGACTCCAAACACATTCTATCATCTGTTCTTCATTGATTACTTTTATACTGAGAGAGGTATTTAGATTGTGGCAATCACAATAGAACAAATCAGGACAGAAAATTATTTGATCAAACGTTGTTTTAGTAACAGAAATAAAGAGAACTCATTTTTTTCTCGGATGAACAGCATGAAATAAAAATATTTAGACTATATAACTTAAATAGAATTCTATTAATTTAAATTTATTTTATTTTAATGAGAATTAAACTGATTGGAAAATTTTAAGAATTATACAATATCTATTTTCCTCAAAGATAAAAAAACCTCTAGCTATTTAATGGTAAACAATCATTGCAGTGCACAAGTATAAAATTTCTGTCAAAAGCTTTATGTTATACATTACTTTTTCCAAAAATATGTTCATTTCCTAATGATTACTGAGTCTGAAAGTTAAAGGCAAAGACAGTCTTAAGTGTACATTTTCCAACTCATAAAATGTTTATGAGCAAGGACCTTAAGGACTACACAATGTCAGCCCCTCTCCCTTATAAATCCAAAAACAAAAACCATTATAATAGTGGAATGTGTGGGAATTATAGTTTTACTTTTGATGATATATTTATATATCAGTATCTGTTTCTTTTTAAATATCAAAAATAATTTTATTGAATTGTTTAAGAAACATAAGTAGGGGTTATATATATTATAAATAAGAGATCACTTCTGGGTTATTTGCCAGTATTTGAGTCCCCCTCAGATGTAAACTAGCGGAGGTAGAAACCATTTTGATCTTCAGCAATTTTACTGGACACACTGTGCCACCGTATCATAATGAAACTTGTTTTCCTAAATTTATTTCCAATTCTGGACTATAGCAAATGTTGTCTATGCCTTGATGTGTCCCCTTTACGTATGCCTTACAAGGCATGTATTTTTGGATAACTGTGACTTCCTCCTTGAAAGTTCTCTCTAGACACAGAATGGTACTCAATCCTTACACAGATCAGCTAGAAGTGGTAATAAAATCCTGCAGGAGCAGTACCAAACCAAAAATTGATCAAAATTGGTAAAAAAAAAAAAAAAAAGAACAAAAAAAACCCTGTTTTCTTGCCCTTTGGTTAGAATAACTCTGAGGTGAATTCAACACCAACTTCCAGAAGTCCCCATTGGGACTGAGCCCCAGTTAATACCCCCAGAATTGGTTTCTTTTTGCAGTCTCCCACTCCACTACTTACGCTTTGAGATCACCTCTCAAACTACTTGCTCTCAAGACCAGATCTCAGCTTAACGCCTGCCCTAAATCCCAGGACAAAGAGGTTCCTATCCTGCTCTTTATGCTTTCTATGGCCTTACTCTGAGCCTCCTCCAGCATTACCTCCAGTGGAAAGAGTACATGGACCCAATGGAACAGATCTGTATGGATCCCAGTCCCGCCCATGGTTCAAATTCGTGAGACATTATAATTCACAATCCATAGTGCCTTGATCCTATTTACAGTGCTTTCGCAAGACTCTTCCCTAGGCCAGTCCTCTTGATAGAAGACTCCTAGAACTGTGCAGTAACTAAGAGATCACTCTTAGGATAGTGTGGAGCAAGAGTAAGTGTGTGGGCTGACATATCCACATGTTTAAACATAAGAACCATTAGAGTGCATGTTAGAGTTAAAAGAGAGAAAAGAATGGTGTGGGCACCTGACTAGCACCCACCCAGCTACCCTGTGCTGTCATTTTCTACTGCAAAACTCTAAGGAGTCAAAACATTCTAAATTCAAACTTAGTCTTCAAAGTTCTTATAAAGTTAGATTTGTTAAAATGGAATAATAGAATGTATTTTATTTTGAAATGTGTTAGTTTGATTTATAGATTTTTAAAATTCAGATGTATGGTATGTGGGCTTCCATTTGTACTCTTGACTTGGACATAACAAATGTTAGGGACTATCTGGATCTGTCCCTTCCATCCCTACTCAACTCAGATGTAGTTAACCTGTTACATTTTCTTTACAAGTGTGGCAATTGTCAGGATTCTATATTTAAGGTAACTGAATATATGCAAATTTACCAAAAATTACAATTACTGAAGAAAATAAAGAAACATAAAGAAATAATTTGTAGAAGTAAAGACTACATCATTTCACTTAATTTTGATTATTGGAAGAAATCAGTGGTATCTACAGTTTTTCAAATAACCCATGAAAAATATACTATGTTTAGATCCTAGAATAGTTCATAGTTGGAACAAAAAATCAATATCGCTGTTATGGTCATCCACCACTGCATAAGCTACCCCAAAGCTTAGTGATTGAAAGCAACAACCATTTATTTGCTCATAATTATGTAGCCTCAGCTCATTTGGGACAGCTTATCATCTCCACATGGTAGTACCTGGGTAGTTTGACCTGTGTATATTCTGGATATTGACTGTAGTCTTTGGACCTCAGCTGAGAATTCTGTCCATGAGCACTCTAATCCTGTATGAGATGAGCCAAATCATTTTTGATAGAGTACAGAAGAATTACCAGCAGCAAAAAAGAGACTAATGTAAAAGATGCTATCAAATATCTGCCTCTTTCCCATTCCTAAATGATCCATTGTCCAAAGCAAGTCACATGGACACGACCAGGTCAATGAGGCAAGTGAGACTCTACAAAACCTGTGTATAGGCAGATATGATCCCTTTGGGCTTTTACTTTAGTAATCTACAATGTCCTAACTGCAGAGAAAGAGACATGTATAAAACTGGTGACCTAAAAAAGATAAAATCAACTGGGAGTTAGAAACCCTTTTCTTCAGTTTTGGTTCCAATTCTACATTGTGTGACCTTAAGCAAACAACTTAAGGTTTTTTTCTAACTCAACTTTTTCTTTTTTTCTTTTTCCTTTCATTTTTCAACCACAAGTTTATTTTCTAAGTTTACTCCATATATTTTTAGTATCAGAAAAGGGTTTATTTCCACCCCCCCACCCCGAGACAAGGTAGTCCCTCCCAGATATTTTTGGCATGTGATTTTAAAATGGAAAACCATCTAAAAATAGTTGTAAAACCTAAGACATAAGCAGGATTTTAATATTCTCCCACCTATTTAAGAACATAGATTTTTTAAAACAATTTTTAGTTTTATTATTTTTTTAATTTTAGCTTTCATTTTAGATACAGGGGGTATGTGTGTTGAATTTTTATATGGGTATATTGGACCCAGGTAGTGGGTATAGTACCCAATAAGCAGTTTTTTATCCCATACTCCCCTCCAAACTTCTTAATCTGTTTCAATGAGTGGGATTTGATTAATAGCTTTAAAAAATTATGTTTTCTGGCTTATATGTACTGTGTATGAACAATATTTAAAATTGAATTAACATATTAAACAAAGGAAACTGGAGTTAATCTGGTGGAAGTAGAATGAGGAGCTAGAAATCCCTATTTACTTCCACAGCCTTGCCATAGATAAGCCAAAGCACTGCAAAAGAATTTTTAGGCTTCATAGAATATAATTTGGTTAACTAATTTATTAGACTTGTTTCTACCTTAATATGTCATAACTGTATAAAAACACATTCAACATGTGGAAGAGATGAAGTGATATAGTAAGTTGAACACTGCCTTCTACAGTAGTTTTTGGTATATTATTAGCAAACAGTAGGAGCTTTTAATTCAGAAAATGGACAAGCAAGAATGAATAATTATATTTATTATATGTATATACATAATTGTATAATATTTATTAAAAATAGACGTGAATAATTACATTTTAGAGAATTTTTTGGCTTATTTGTTAATCACACTGCTACCTACTACTGAAAACTTTTAATGTAGGCTTTTTTTCTATTACATAAGTCAAAAGACTAACTTACCTGCTGTCTTAGGCCATTCTTGCATTTCCCAGAAATCCCTGAGACTGGGAAATTTATTTAATTAAAAAAAGCTTAATATCCTCATGGTTCTGCAAGCTATAAAGGAAATATAGAAGCATCTGCTTGGCTTCTGGGGAGGACCCAAGAAACTTACAATCATGGCAGAAGACAAAGCAGGAGCAGGCATCTTATATGGCAGGGACACGAGCAAGAGAAGAGAGTGGGGGGAGGCACCATAGACGTTTAAGCAAGCAGATCTCACCAGAACTTACTCACTGCCCTGAGTACAGCATCAAGAGGATGGTGCTAAACCATTCATGTGAAAACACCCCCATGATCCAATCACCTCCTACTAGTTCCCACTTCCAATACACTGATTACAATTTGAAATGAGATTTGAACGAGGACACAGATCCAAACCATATCACAAGTAAAGTGAAATTTTTCCCATTTTACTTACTTTATTATTTTTTTGAAGGCACATGAGTATCTGACTCATACTCTAGAAAAGTAAGTGATTGTGCACTAACAACTGCTCATTACTGTTTCCTCTAATAAAAATATGAAATGTGGCCACAGGTATTTTAAAAAATTCAGCAATTAAAAAATTTACAGTGTTTATTTTGTAAAAAATTTGTATTAGTAGAAATTTTGTTTAATAAGGTCCACACAGAAAACCAAAAAAAAAAAAATTTTTTTTTCTGAGGTAGATTAGCTGCTTAAATTGTTATATTTACTATAATATTCAATAAAATAATAATTTAAAATAATAAAGACCTATACTTATTGACAAATTCAATTTTTAAAATATTGGTTAAAATTGGTTTTATTACTTAAAAAGATGTTGAACTTCTTTTCCTTTTCTATCACCAGCAAGATTTAAAATAATATAATACTTAGGGGGTAAAAGACAAAGAATGATAGGAAGATAGAGGGGAAGGGAAAAGGAAAGGAATAAAATAAGAAGAAAGGAGGATAAAAATAAAGGAGAGGGGAAGTAGGAATTGAGGAAGGAAAAGTATTTGGAATACTAAAAGTATGTCATGTGACCCTTTTTACCTGATCAACCTCAAATGCCTGAGAGCCCTGGACTTGCCTTCCATGAAGTTCGTAAGTATCTGCCAGCAGGGCAGACTGGTGTGCAGTTCCCTGCCTGATTTTACTGAAAAGCTGTAAGTGCACTTTCTCCCACGTGCCCTAAAGCACAGGGAAAGAAGATCATAGACAGATGTCAGAGCACTGTAGTATGTAAATGGCAAGGATGGCCAATCATTACCAGCACAGCAAAGCTAGCCCTAATAGCTACAGAAAAACCTATTCTTAATAATTGTGTTGTTCAAATCTAGTAGGGCTTTACTAATTTTCTGCCTGGTCAACCTGTCAATTATTGAGAGAAGTCTAATAAGATCTTCCACTGTAACTTAGAGTTTGTTCATTTCTGTTCTTATACTAATTTTTTGCTTTATACATTTTGAGAATATATGTTTAGGTATACATAATTTCCATTTTTTTCTCTAAGTTGGATTCACCCTTTTTAAAATTAAGTAATACATGTATTTACCATAAAGTCTACTTATTTTAATATTAATTTATGATAGCTATTTTATGATTAGTAAATATGTGGTATAGGTTTTTTGATATTTTACCAGGTAATTTTATAAACAGTATAAAGCTACATTTTAGCTTTCATTGTGAAAATATCACCTTTTATAGTTTAGTCTGCTCATATTTGTTGTAATTAATGATATATTTGTGTTTAACATTTCACTTTATGCCATACTTTATCATTTTGTTCTTTTCTATTGAATTCATCAAGATTTGTTTATTTTCATTTATGTCTCTACTGGTTTAGAAACTATACATTCTATCTCTATACTTTTCATTGCCCCAAATAGTCAACATCTATACTTCACATAAAAATATCTTACAATAATTCAACCCTGCTCCCTAAAATGTAAGAACCTTACATGTCTATAATGGCAAACCCTTCCTTACAATGTTGTTGTCTAGTAATTGAGCTCATTTTGTTTTGATAACACCTGAATTATTTATTCTTATTATTTCTACAGTGAAATCCTCATGCGAGTTACCAACATTTACTGATTATTTCAGTAACCATTGTTCTTGCATCCCAATTCTTTCTTCTGAATTCAGTTTCCTTCACCAATAAAAGGCCTTCTACTTGTTCTATTACCAAAATCTCTTGAGTTTTAAATTGTATCAAGTTCACTGTTGAATTACAAATGTTTTTATTTCATCTTTACTCATGAGTGTTAGTTCACTAGGATATAAAATTCTAGACTGGCTGTTAATTTTCATCAGCACTATAACGCTATTGTCTTTGGATTCTAATGTTACTGTTGGTAATTCTGCCTTCAGTATAACTTTTGTTCCTTTAAAAATCATCTGCCTTTTTTCTCTCATTGCTTTTTGGAATTTCTTTTATCTTTGCCATTCTATGGTTTCACTATAACCTATCTATGTGTGAATTTAGGTATTCTATTGTCTTCTGGTATTGTAAAAAAAAAATTTTTTTTTTTTTTTGAGATGGAGTCTCACTCTATCGCCAGGCTGGTGTGCAATAGCATGGTCTTGACTCACTGCAACCTCCACCTCCTGGGTTCAAGCATTTTTCCTGCCTCAGCCTCCCGCATAGCTGGGAATACAGGCGTCTGCCATCATGCCTGGCTAATTTTAAAAAATATTTTTAGTACAGATGGGTTTCACCATGTTGGCCAGGATGGTCTCAGTCTCTTGACCTCATGATCTGCCCAACTTCGCCTCCCAAAGTGCTGCAATTACAGGCGTGAGCCACCGGGCCCAGCCAGAAATTTTTATTTCTGTTTTTCCTTATTCTCATTTGCTCCTAGTAAGAGATGATATTTATCTGTCCTAGGTGGTCACTTGTAGAGGACATCATTCCATATTTACTTTATAGTAATCTCTTAGATCTAACTATGGAGATAACTCAATATGCAGATGTTGGGCACATTTCCTGTATCAAACAAGCATCTACCTATTAAATGTAGGTAGGGAATTTGTTTGTTTTTCCTGCACTGGAAGTTCTGTAATGATTTAAGGAAAAAATCACATCTTTATAGAAATATATATATCTTCATATATCTTTCTGTTAACAGGTTGAGTATTCCTTATCTGAAATGCTTGGGGCCAGAAGTGTTTTAGATTTAAGAATTTTTCAGATTTTGGAATACACGCATATGCATAATGAGATAACTTGGGGATAGGGCCCAAGTCTAAAAAGAAAATTTATTTATGTTTCATGTACACATTATAACCATAGCCCAAAAGTAATTTTACATGCTATTTTAAATAATTTTGTTCATGAAATAAGTTTTGACTGCCTTTTGACTGTGACCTAATATGAGATCAAATATGAAATTTTCCACCTGTGGCATCATGTTGGTGATCAAAAAGTTTCTGATTTTGAGCATTTGGGGTTTGGGAGCATCCAAATTTTGGATTTCCAGATTGGTTTTACTCAACTTATAATTGATAATGTGAACTCTAAAAATCTGAGACAGGTCTCAGTTAATTTAGAAAGTTTATTTTGCCACGGTTGAAGACGCACACCCATGATGTAACAAAGTCTCAAGAGGTCCTGACAACATGTGCTCAAGGTTGTAGGGGCGCAGCTTGGTTTTACACATTTTAGGGAGATATGAGACATCAATCAATATGTGTAAGATGTACATTGGTTCAGTCTGGAAAGCAGGGTGAAGGCAGGACAACTCGAAGCAGGGAGGGGCCTTCCAGTTCATAGGTAGATAGGAGACAAATGGTTGTATTTTTCTGAGTTTCTGATTAGTCTCTCCAAAGTAGGCAGTTAGATGTGCATTTATCTCAGTGAGCGTGAATAGAATGAGAGGCAGGTTTGCCCTAAGCAATTCCCAGCTAGACTTTTCCCTTTAGCTTAGTGATTTTGGGACATCAAGATTTACTTTCCTTTCACAATAAACTCTTATCCCACCAATAATATTACAAACAAAAATATAACCCCAACTGCTTAGCCAATTGAACGGACCTCCTCTGGGCCAAGGGAAACCTGAAAACCTGAATTACCAGGCATGATGGAAAGGGAAGCTGGACATGCTTTGTTATACCCTCTCCCTTTTGAAGTTTAGACACAACTGACCAGCATTAAGATTAAAATAGATATCATAAGACTGATGAAAGAGACTCTGTGTGGCAAAAAGATATCAAATTCCAAACTGACTCTGGTATAGCATCACATGACAAAAAACAAACCCTGGATGAAATAAAATCATTTTACCCCCAAATACATGTCTTTGACATATTTCGAAATGGCCTTGCAAAGCTGTCTTTTGTGGGAGTAATTTTGCATCTACACAGAATCTTCATTAATGCATCTAGGCCTTTCTTGATCTAGGAGAGATTAAGCATCTGACACCTTCTAAGGCCGAAAAAAAAAAAAAAAAAAAAAAAAACATTTACCATCTATTCTCTCTAATACTTGCTATCTGGAAGCTTCATCTACATAACAGGAACCTTCCACAATTCCATTTATCTTAACTCAAGCATTTCTTTCCAGGACTGAAAGTCTTTAGCTTAACCCTTTAACCCAGTTGCCAACCAGAATATCTTTTAATCCTTCTATAACTGTAATAAGCCCTCCCTATCCTCACTTTGAGATGTTCAGCTTTTCTATGCCAAACCGACGTATACATTACATGTATTGCCTTATGTCTTTGCTGTAACTTGTCTCTCTAAAATGTATAAAACCAAACTGTAACTCAACCATCTCAGGCACTTTCTCAAGATCTCCTGAGATGTTTCTCCTGTCTACGGTCCTCATACTGGCTCAGAATAAACCTTTTTAAGTATTTCACAGAGTTTGGCTTTTTCATCAACAAAATGCACCACAACTCACTTAGACTCTTCCCATCTCTGCCACCGCTACTACCAGATCTTCACGTGAGATTCCATACATCATTGATAATCCCCGCCAGTTGTGGTCATTTTTGGGAATTCCTTTTAGGATACATGGAAATGGCTGGCTGCTGTTGAATTGTTGGATTTCTGTAGGCCTTCGTGGGTCATTTAGGAGGGGACCTATCAAGGAGTTCTAGTTTGATAGCATTTTAAGTAGTAAGCTTTCTGTAATTTTCTAGGAAGACAAAATTAACCAAAGAAAATATCTGACATAAGATTTCACTTTCTAATTAACCTCTCTGTAAGGAAGGAAGCAAGGCATTGCGGACAGCAAATTAACTTTGTTTTTTGCATTTTCATTTCTGACTACCATAAACTGTCTCTAATTGTCCTGTATTAAAAACAAAATGTTTTGAACAGAGTTTATTTTTAAGTTCTTGCAGACTGATTTACTAAGTGTGCAAATTAGTATGAATGAGCTGTTAGCACGCCAATAAACAGCATGTCCTCTAGGACTTAAAATAATGGAAAAGAGTACTAAAATTTCTGATTAAATGCCTCCCTAGATATATAATTCTAGGGCATATGTTTACCACTGAAAACCTAACAGAAAGATTAAGAAACTTTATAAAGTTCACTTTTTTTACATGCCAGCTCTATGTCTATAAATATAAGGCAATGAAAGGCAAACTGAGTCATCTATCAAACTGAAAATATATTAAAACTATAAGGATCAAGAATATATGCAGTCTTGGATATTACCATTATGTTGATTTGGTTCTATTACATTATTTGACTTAAAGTGTATTTTTTAAAATAACATAGAACACAGTCAAGCCTCATTGTAGTTTGGTGCATGCAGAGTAAGAGGAAAGAATTTGGAATGAGCAGAAAACCAAAAGGTTAGTAGGACATATATTTGCAACTAAACGAAGTACAGACTCTGACTATGAGAAGATAGGTATGTGAGGGCAGCAGGAAAAAGGCATATCCATCAAGTAACAGTTATCGCTGGGGTTGTCTAAGTAAGAAGCAAGCTTAAAATAAAGCAAGTCACACAGAGAAAAGAAGAAAAGGGTAAGGCTGGTACGAAAGAGGCCAATTCAACTATTAAGAAAGACTGGTCGTGTGTGGTGGCTCACGCCTGTGATCCCAGCACTTTGGGAGGCTAAGGTGGGCAAATCACAAGTTTGAGACCAGCCTGGCCAACATAGTGAAACCCTGTCTCTACTAA
>NW_016107476.1:3270858-3273155 GCF_001604975.1 Cebus imitator
ACCAAGATCCTTACGTTGAAGGAAAGATTCCTGTTTGTGGGGCTTAGGGCTATCCAGAACAACGATGGATGGCAGGAAGAGTGTACCAGTACCCAGGGAAGGAGCCTGGCAGCAACAAACCAGGCTTTTAAGAAATAAAGTAGAAACCTAGGCCTGAGTGCTGGGACAGACATGACAGAAGGAAATGTATCCTAAAGGTAGATTATGCTGAAACCACCTTTGCAAAAAGTATAACTGAGAAAATAATGACAGTGAAAGAAATCTGATCTAACCGAGTTCATCTTGCTTTTAACCTCCAAGCTGTCCTTGTTTATTCCTGGGCGTGAGCCAAACGAACTTCGGGAGGAAGTTAGTTTATAGTTTAACTTTGAAACAAAGATGGTAACAGCTCTTTCCCAAAACAAACTCCCTTCCTGCCTGGAGATTAGCCTGCCTTTACAGAACAAGTTAGACAAAAGATTAGAAATTATGGCTTAGGAGTCATGCAGTTGGAGGCTATAAGATTATGAACCTCGCCATATTGCTCCTGGGGATAACAACACTATTGTAAAACCCAAGATCAGTGATTGAAGTATTTTGTAGACCCTGTACTGGATGGATCCGCTGCCACGTGCCAGATGACAAACTGGCTCATCTGGTCCTGTGGCCTCTACCCAGGAACTGACTCAGTGCAAGAGGATGGCTTCGACCCACTATGATTTTATCTCCATTCTGACCAGTCAGCAATTCCCACTTCTCGAGCCCCTACCTGCCAAATTATCCTTAAAAACTCCGATCCTAGAATTACTAGGAAGACTGATTTGAGCAATAAAACAACTCGGGTCTCCCATACAGCCAACTCTGCATAAATTAAACTCTATGTCTATTACAATTACCCTATTTTGACAAATTGGCTCTGTCTAGGCAGGAGGCAAGGAGAACCCACTGGGTGGTTACAATGCAAATGAGGAGCCAGGGTTAACAGATCTAGCATCAGACTGATGCTCACTAGACTGCAAGTATGACATGGGAGACTGGTGGTCAGATCAGATGGGTTTCTGGATCCACTCCTGAGATAAAAATTGACTCAGGACCTGGGATGGAACATATCAACAGGGATGGTAGGGGGAAGGGAAAGAAATCAGAAATTTTCTACATTTAATGCTACTGACAATATAACTAGTAGGCTTCTTTAAAATAACAGTATGACACCATTTTAGTTTGTGATACATTTTATGTGTTTCCTCCAATTTTTTTATGTGCTTCCTTCAATTCCTTTGTTGCCACCACCTCTAGAAACCTTAGCCAATTCTCTTTTTTTTTCCAGGTTCCTATGCTTGAGGGGATCTATATCTTGTGTCAAAATCTTATAGGTCCTATAATCTTATAGGACCCACTGAGCTGCCAGTGTTATAAAAGTCTAGCACATACAATTATGTACAGTTCATAATACTTTTGTAATAAATTACCAGAATATATTTACTATGGTAAATAATTACCAGACTGTATTGCTGATTTATGTATTTATTGTACCATACATTTTCTTGTCACTTTAGGGTGTACTTCTACTTATTTTTTTAAAAAATTAACAGTAAAATACTCTCAGGCAATTACTTCAGGAGGCATTTCAGAATAAAATATTGTTATTATAGTTATTATAGGAGATGACAGCTCCATGCGTGCTATTGTTCCTAAAGACCTTTCAGTATGGGACAAGATGTGGAGGTAGAAGATGGTGATATTGATGATCCTGACTCTGTAGGCCTAGGGTACTGTGTGTGCTTGTGTCTTAGTTTTTAATAACGAAGTTTAAGAAGTAAAAGTTTAAAATAAGTTTATAGAATAAAGATATGAAGAAAATATTTTTGTACAGCTATATATTTGTTTGAGCTAAGTTTTATTACAAAAGTCAACAAGTTTAAAAAATATTAAGAAGTTTATAAAGCAAAAAAGTTATAGTTAGCCAAGATTCATTTATTATTATATAAAAATTTAAAAAACAAACAGTGTAGCCTAAGTATACAGTGTTTATAAAGTCTACAGGAATGTACAGTCATCTTCCAGGATTTCACATTCACTCACCACTCATTCACTGATTCACCTAGAGCAATTTCCAGTCCTATAAGTTCCATACATGGGAAGTGTCCTGTACAGGTGTACCTTTTTAAAAATATTTTATATCCTGGGCCGGGCGCGGTGGCTCAAGTCTGTAATCCCAGCACTTTGGGAGGCCGAGGTGGGCGGATCACGAGGTCAAGAGGTCGAGACCATCCTGGCCAACATGGTAAAACCCCGTCTCTACTAAAAAAATACAAAAA
>NW_016107476.1:3273341-3284265 GCF_001604975.1 Cebus imitator
CTTTTCTAGGTTTAGATATGTTTAGCTACACTAATAATTAGCATTGTGTTACAACTACTTACGGTATTTGGTACAGTAACTTGTTGTGCAGGTTTGTAGCCTCAGAGCAATAGGTTGTACCATATAGTCTAGACGACTAGTAAGTAGGCCAAATCATCTAGGTTTGTATAAGTACACTGTGATGTTCGTACAAAGATGAAACCACCCAACAATGCATTTCTCAGAATGTATCCCCTTTGTTAAGCCATGCATGATTGTATTCACAGAGATAAGTTGTGGATACTGAAACAACAGCTCATGTATCATGCATTGCTTTACTTCCCATCCTTGTTACTATTCTTATTGTTCCACTCTCAGTGCCCTGAGTTTGCAACTCCCAAGTAAAGTATTCATGTTTAATTCTTGCTTAAGGTTTTATTTTCTAGGAGACTCAAACTAAGCCAATTATTAGAGTAAGTATAAACAGCAGTGTGACATTACATTTTGTGCAGCATCACATAATGGAAACAGAATAGAGAAAGACTTAGCAGGCTTTCTCAGTGTATTTACTCTAATTACTTAGTAGACTTGAGTGCTTACTTGAGACTTGATGTGATCTCCTACAAGGTCTGTGAAGACACATAAGTTTCCTGGGCCTAACATTCTCCATTTCACAAACGAAGATGTTGTATCATGATGGCATTATGCTGTGTAAGCAGTGGTTCCCCAATTTTATTCTAATATGCGGATTAACTACACAAGTGATCTGGGCAGGGAGAACTTTGATAATATAGGTTCCTGGATTCCTTCCAACCTGAGAATAATTCAGGAGGTCTAGAGTTGGGCCTGGAATATGTATTTTGTTGCAGGCACCCAGGTGCCACTGAAGTACACCCAGGGTTGGTGACCACTGGCAAATAACAACCAAAAGTGAGCTGGAGCGGCTATGCTATAATTATAAATTGACCTTAAGTCAAAAAATGTTAAAAGAGCCAAAGAACATCATTATAGAATGACGAAAGGTACCATTATTTAAGAAGATATAGCAATTCGAAATATATATAATCATAAAATATAATCCTCAAATATATAAAAATGTAATCCTCAAATATATAAAACACACACTGACAGAATTAAAGAAAGAAATAGGCCTTTTTATAATAATATATAATAATAATAGTTGGAGGCTTCAATACCTCACTTTCAATCCAGTGGCATGATCTTGGCTCACTGCAACATCCACCTCCCGGGTTCAAGCAATTCTTGTGTTTCAGCCATCCAAATAGCCGGGATCTCAGGCTTGTGCCAACATGCCCAGATAATTTTTGTGTTTTTATTGGAGACAGGGTTTCACCATATTGGCCAGGCTGGTCTCAAACTCTTGGCCTCAAGCAATCCACCTGCCTTAGCCTCCCAAAGAGCTGGAATTACAGGCATGAGCCACAGCTCCTGGCTGTGTATAATTGGTAAATTGGTGTCCTTGCAGAGGGGATAATCATAAAGCCTTTTTTTTTTGAAACGGAGTCTCACCCTGTCACCTAGGCTGGAGTACAGTGGCATGATCTCAGCTCACTGCAACCTCTGTCTCCTGGGTTCAAGTGATTCTCATGCCTCAGCCTCCTGAGTAGCTGGGATTACAGGCACATGCCAACACTACTGGCTTCAATGGAGCCTTGTATTTTGCCATCTTGCTCTGCTTATCCCTGATATACTTTCAATATACAAAAATACTGTATTTCTATATATTTGCAATGAATAATTTAGCATGAAATTAAGAAAACACTTTTAAAATATTATCAAAAAGAATAAAATAGGAATAGATTTAACTAAAAAAGTGTAAAACTTATACTGAGAAATATAAAACCCATTTAAAAAAATAAAGAATTTCTAAAGAATTTAAAAAAATTATTCTATTATTCTAAATTTGATTCAAAACAACATTGCTAAGATAACAATCCTCCCCAAATTGATCTACAGAATCAATGCAGTACTTATCAGAAGGCCAGAAGGCTTCTTCTTAGAAATCAAGAAGCAGATTCTAAAATCAATATGGGGTTGGGAAGGGTCTGGAATATGCAAAATAATCTTGTTAAAAAGAAAAATATTGCAGCACTCACACTTTCTGATTTCAAAACTTACTATAAAGCAACAGCAATCAGACCAGTTTGAGACTAGCATGAGAATACACATGTAGACTAATGGAAGAAAAAAAAGAATATAGAAATAAACTATGTATCTATGGTCAATTGATTTTTTTTTATTTAAAAAAACTATTTACTTAGAAGCATTCAGAATGTCAACAAAACAGCTGCAACGTTTTCTTTTTTGCAATTAGAGTGATATTCAGTAACAACAATTATTTCATATAAGATGCATCAGAGACAACCGAAGATGAAAAACTACCATCCCCATATATAACTAATTTGTGCTGTGCAATAACAAGAACCTGACTTAAATTTCCATGCCAATTCACAACGCCCATACTCTACTTGGCAAGGTTAGTGGCTACTGAAAATACCACCAAAAAAAGGCTGTCTAAAGGGACATTCGGTAGTGTGTTACCTATACAAAAAAAAAAAAAAAGACACTGTACAGATTATAAACAAATCTTACACAGTGTAACATTTCAATATTTTTCTCTAAAAGGAATGACTTGTGTACAGAGGGATTAAATGCCTTATAGACAAGAAAAAAAAAAAACTACATTAGAACCAACTTATTCATCATCACCATCTTCTACATCTTCCTCCTCCTCCTGGTCTTTTTCATCTTCTTCATCTTCCTCATCTTCCTTCTTTTTCTTGCTTTTTTCCACCTTTACAGCTCCCTTTTTTGCTGCATCACGCCTTCCTTTAGCTTGATATCCAGCAATATCCTTTTTGCATTTTTCCTTCAGCTTCTCAGCCTTCTTTTCATAAGGCTGCTTGTCATCTACAGTAGTGTTATTCCACATCCCTCCCAGTTTCTTTGCAACATCACCAATGGACAGGGTAGGATGTTCTTTGATTTTTGGGCGATACTCAGAACAGAAAAAAGGCCGAAGGAAGCCTCTTAGGTGCACTGAGATTCTTTACCTTCTTTTTTGTCTGTCCTTTAGGAGGGATATAGATCTTTATTTCTCTTTCATAACAGGCCTTGTCCACCTTTGCCATGTCTTCAAATTTTCATTTCTCTTTAACAGACATGATCTTCCACCTCTCTGAGCACTTCTTAGAAAACTCTGAGAAACTGACTGAAGCATCTGGGTGCTTTTTCTTATTCCCCTCCCGATAAGTTTGCACAAAAAATGCCTATTATGACATTTTGCCTCTCGGCTTCTTAGGGTCTCCTTTGCCCATGTTTAGTTACTTTTCTTCAGTGAGGCACAGAGTCACCCAGTGCCCATCTAGCTCTCACTTGTCCTGGCGCTGTCTCTATGGAGATCAATGTACTGCAATGGCTGTGAGAGGGTCAATTTATTTTCAACAAGGATGCCAAGACCATTCAATGTGAAAAGAGTAGTGTTTTCAACAAATGGTGATAAGACAACTTGGTAGCCACATGCAAAGGAATTAAGTTCTCACGGAATATACAAATATTAACATAAAATGGATAAACTACCTAAATGTGAGAGCTAAAGCTATAAAAGTCTTAGAAGAAACATAAGGATAAATCTTCATGACCTCACATTTGGCAATGGATTCTTAGATATGATCAAAAGCAAGAGCAACGAGAACAAACAAATAGTTAAACTGGACTTCATTGAAATAAAAACCTCCTGTGCTTCAAAGGATACTATCAAGAGAATAAAAAGACAACACACAGAAGTGGGGAGAAAATGCTTGCAAATCATATATCTATCTGATAACATACTGTATCTGAAATACAGAAAGAACACTTGCAACTCAGTGATAAAAAGACAACCCCATTTTTAAAGTGAGTAAAAAATCTGAACAGACATTTATACAAATAAAGTATAAACATGGCAAATAAGCACATGGAAAAGTGCTCAACATCAATATTCATTACGAAAATGCCAATGAAAACCTCAATGAGACACCACTTCCACCCACTAGGATGGCTAGAATCAAGAAGTCAGACAATAACAAGTGTGGCCTATGATGTGGAGTAATTAGAATCCTCGTACACTATTGGTAGGAATGTAAGATAATGCCATCACTTTGGAAAAGAGTTTGGCAGTTTCTCAAATGGTTAAACATAGAATTACCCATATAATTCAACACTTCTATTCACAGATGTATACCCACGATAAATAAAAATGTATGTCTGCATAAAAACTTGTACACAAATGGTTATAGCAGTATTATTCATGATAGCTAACAGGTAGAAACAACCCAAATGTCCTCTAACTAATGAATGGATAAACAAAGTAAGGCATAGTCACACAATGGAATATTATTTGACCATTAAAAGAAAAGGCATGCTGCTAAGTGAAGAAGCCAGTCATAAAATACGATTCGTGTTACATGAGATCTCCAAAATAAGCATGTCCATAGAGATAGACATTAGATTAGTGACTGCATAAAGCTGATGGGATTGTGGATGATGGAGGGGTATGATCTTTAACAAGTGCTGGATTTCTTTTTGAGACCTCCAAAATTGACTGTGGTAATGATGACACATATTTATAAACATACTGAAAACCACTGAATTGTACACTTTAAATTTATGAATTGCATGGTATGTGAATGATATCTAAACAAAGCTTAAAATCAAAATACATAAATAAATAGAGGAATGGAGATGAGTGTGAGCACAGGTGAATTTTTTTAATTTTTTTACTCGATGTAAATTCAAATGACAAGTATTATTCATTATGGTTATTTTTACAACCATAAAAAGATAGATTATAATAACATTTATTACATTTATAAATAAATTTAAATTTAAAGATCAACAACAGAGTTGTAGTTTCCTTGCTCTTCCTAATTTTGATTTTCTAAAAATTTATTTTTTGATCTTATAAGATTTAAATGTAGCATATGGATTACTGATTTCCTTCCAGAATGTAATCACATTCTTATATAGACTATAATTGGACAGGATGCTTTGCAATTGTGGCAGTCTTATCTGAAAGATACATGTAAATTATATTTCTAAGTGAGTTTAAGAAATTCTATTTTAAATGTGTTTTGCAAATTTGAAGAGTTTTTGCCAAAAACAAATGTGACAAATATAATAACACAAGCTTAACCCATTGTATTTTGAGAAAAATTAACTGAATCATACTTTTAATATTAGGTAATTTTTGGCAATGCTAACAATAAATTATAATACATTTGTTCCAATTAAAGTCAGTTTATATCATTAAAACTAGCATTTAATTTGATATTCTGTTAAATAAAATTTCTTTTTCTGCTGTTTGAAATATATTTGTGGTTATCCAATATAACACAGAGATGTAGAGTTTATTTTTGAAGTACATTTCAAAGGTTTTGGGTTTTTTTTTTTTTTTTTTTATTTTTTTTTAAAGGTTTTGGGTTTTTTTTTTTTTTTTTGAGATGGAGTTTCACTTTTGTGCCCAGGCTGGAGTGCAATGGCGTGATCTTGGCTCACTGCAACCTCTGCCTCCAAGGTTCTAGTGATTCTCCTGCCTCAGCCTCCTTGGTAGCTGGGATTACAGGCACCTGCCACCATGCCAGGCTAATTTTTGTATTTTTAGTAGAGACGAGTCTCACCATGTTTGGAGACTGGTAACAAACTCCGAACCTCAGGTGATCCACCCACTTCTGCCTCCCAAAGTGCTGAGATTACAGGCATGAGCCATTGTGCCTCACCTATTTCATAAGTTTTAAAGATTAATTTAGTTTCATTTTTTCACAATTTTACGACTTTATTTTGAGGCTGAAGAGTAATTTAGCTGTTAATGTATTTAATCTTTGTAAAATGAGAACTACAGTTGATGTTTGAACAACATGTATTGGAACTGTATGGGTGCACTTACATGCAGATTTTTTTCAACCAAATGCAGATCAAAAATACAGTGTCTATGGGCTGTGAAGCCAGTGTACACCCAAGGCTGAGTTTTGTTATCAGTGAATTCTCTCAGCTCCATTGTGGGACTTGAGTATGAGTGGATTTGAGTATGCACGGATGGTTCTGGAACAAATCCCCTGTGCATGCCAAGGGATGACTGTACATATTGTATTAGTTATTGATATAAATATTTTCTACATATATACAATTACATTACATATTAAAAAGGTGTCATGGATGATTTATTGGTATGTCAGTCACCAATTTAACTGCTAATTATTAGTGAATATTTTAAAATTAGGAAAATGAGAATAAGGTGGGAGAAGGGAGAGAAGGATAACAGTGTTCCTACATACACTCTTCTAACATGTTCTGTCACATTAGAAGATCAATATTTAGATCAATATTTTGAATTAATCTTTCTTCTTCTTCCAAGAGAGAAGGAACAGCAGAAGAAATTAGAGCTATGAAAAATAGAAGTCATAACACTTAGGAATGAGGGTTTGAGCTCCATATTAAGTGATCAGCAAAACCAGCCCAAAGCATTTTGTTTGAATGTTTTGGCAAATATTGCTCATATAGGACTCTCTATATTGAGGAAGTGATTTGGATAATCACTAGTGGATAATAGCAGTTTTCTTTTTTGCTATGCTATTTAAGGCCAATAAAGCTCTGCCTGTCCATAAATTTCAACATCCCAGAAACCATATATAGAGGGGATTGTAAATCAGTATCTACACCCAGGTTCAATTCTGAGTTTTGAGAGGACGAGGCTGTCACAACTTGTGGGAGGGGCCTTCTAAAAGAGCAATAATGTAAAATTACAAATATAAAAGTAGGTACAGGGACTAGGAAAGGGAGTCCAAAAAGTAAAGAATTATAAAGCTTCTACTCCTTTGGTATCATAGTTAATCTGTCCCTAAAATCATTAAATATTTCAGTAAAGACTGATAGACAACATTAATATGAGAGGAAAGAAAGTCATTTTTTAATACCTTAAAACTAGCTTCTTTTGATGAGTTTAGAACTTCAATTGATCATAAATACGGCCCTACTTCTACCCTTCTTCTGCAGTTGGGGGAACCCTGGGCTATCCTTGGTTCTCTAGATGAATTCTTGTCATGTGTCTCTTTCTCCATGCCACCAATTAAAAAAAAAGTTTTGTTTCCATATTACCATATTTATTGCCAGGAATTTGCTTATTTATTCTCCTCAAATCAGTTTATACCATAAAAATATGTTTTCTAAACACATAACTCTAATCTTCTAAGGCGCAAATTCTAATAGAATTCCATTTATTAAAGTTACATCGCTTGCATCCCATTCCTTTTCATTACTCAAGTCCACCTCTGAACAGCAGAATGCACAGAGTTTAGGGTATGCTTTTTATTTCATTTGTTACTATCCTGAGTTATAATATCCTTTTTTTGAAAGTTTCCTAATACCCTTCTTCTTAAACTTACTTCATTTAAATGCCTCTTTAAGACAGTGAAAATGGAAACACAGGATGAAAAGATCTCTTTATAAACTCAGCTGCACAGAAAATCAAGTTAGACATAAACTATGATAGGGCAAATACATTTATAAAATTTTATGCATGATCATTCAAAGTTGTTTGCCATTTTATTTTTTCATATTTTGACAGTAATCATCTGTCCAAAATAGATAATAGTTGATATGAAAGAAAAAATCAGCCTTAGAAAAATATCTGATAGAACAGATTTTTAAATATAAATGACTTCACACTTACTTATAGTTAAAAACTATTTAAATATGACACAGTCTTCATGAGTGTTTAGTAAGGCTATACTTTTGAGTTTTAAGTCAATTCTATGCTGTTTATCCTTGATTATATATTTTCTCAAAGTGAAATGCTTTAAAATTTGAATTATATAGTGAACTGTATTAATTTTATTTATAAATACATTCTATATGTGTCTATATATAACACTTATCGAATTGTATTATAAGAGCTACTTATCTATGAGTTCACCAAAAGAAAGAATATGGCAGTTTTTATCATTTTGCCTAGGGAAATTGATGTTCAACATTGTCGATGAATGAATGGCTGAATAAATACATTCACAATTCTCTCTGTGTTTTAAAGTAGATGTAGCTTTATCCAGTTATCTCAAAAGGGATTAAAAAGTTACTAAAACAAGTTATTCATTGAAAATTTTTACAGCACATTGAAAAGCTGAAGTTAATAAAGATTTTAAAAAGACAATGACTTATGATGAGGGGTCTCAGACTGATTGCTGGTAAGACAAATATTCCCTCACAGTTGTTTGGCTGGCTCAGGTTATTTTTACTTTTACTTTTTGAATGTGAATGTTTAGACAGGGCATCTACTCTCTAGTTCACCATAGGATCTATCATCCCTACTGCCTTAGATCAGATCTAACTCTTAATTCCTTGTTACTTGCATGGCCACTTAGCATTTGATTCTTGAGATCTCAGTTCTCCTAGGAAGGGAAAGTAAACAGACTGTCTTCTAATTTATAAGTTGTAACCACCATTTCAGGCTTACAAATATTATGTAGCTAACACAAATCCATACTAGAATAACAAATGAAGATTTAACAAAACCAAATTTAGCAAAAGCATAAGTGAGAATCCATGATACTGGAATAAGGGAACATTCTAGGAATAGCCTTAGTGAATAAATTACATTCCTACTTTTATCCAGCTGTTTGAAAAGAACTGAAATGAAAAAGAAAGGTAATTTTGAGTAGATAAAGATATTTAGTCACTTGTGTATATCTTATCACTTGTATTTAGTAATGCTAGTGTATCAATATTCACATTAAATTTATATTACATCTTACTGATAATGGCAACAGAATAAAGGGGTACCAGGAGATCAAAATTAAGTATAGTACTCAACTAATAAAAACCCTGATCCAGATCAAAGATAAATTACTCACAAATGACACAGTCTTCTCCTCTGATACCCTCTAGCAATCAACATCTTTCCTATCTTTTAGAGCCAACCTAAGCCACAACTTCAGCACAACTTCTGTAACCAAGTCCACTCTTAACGCAAGAGCTCACCTTCCTCAAACTGCACTTATTGTCTTTATAGGTTACTACTCTTTAACAAATTTGCAATAATTTAGCAACAAAATTCAGCACATAATTTCGATTATCGTGATGTAATATGTTAACTGTAATGCAAAGCATCATTTAATAATTGGTATTTACTTTGCTGAAATTCTTCAGTTATATTATGAACACTTTGTCAGTAAAAGTGTAATCTCTCTTTGCCTCAACTGTGAAGTGAATACATCACCATTCCTGGAACACTATTAGATTTTTCAGTACACACATTACTGATTACCTCTTTCTTTTGCAGGTTTAATTCCTTGAGATTTAGTCAATTTAGGCTGAGGCTCTGGAATCTGAGGAATGTAGACCTTCTCAGGGATGCAAAAATATTCTGGAAGGCTCACTTCTGTCGTGTATGAAACTGTCTTAGGCTGCTTCAACTTTGAGGTATGAAAGAGCGTAAGAGTCTGTGAACAAACAGTAAAATTAGAAAGTAATTTTCTTAACTTTTACCTCCAAAACACAAAAGACAGCATTATGTATTTAGACTACACTTTTGGGAAAAAATCCACCAAGGATTGAATTTGATCATTTCATTATTTTTATTTAATTGGTGGAAAATAGTACAAACACATTTCAGAGAACCAATGGAGTCCTCTTTTACTGAGAGATGGCCAGTGCCCTCTGTGCTAATGCTTTCAGTGTTGAGGAATTCACTGCCTTTGGAGGAAATCATTCCACTGCTGACTAGTATTTGAGAAAGTGCTTTTCTCCTTGAGTTGAAACCGGTACTCCTTCACATCTATCCACTAGATACATCAGATACATTCTTATTACTAGTATAGATTGAGGCCTCCTATTTCACTAACAACAATTTTATAAATTTATAAAAACAACCGGTCCCATCCCTCCACAGATGTTCAAAAGCCCTCTTACCTAGGTTTGTTATTTTTAGTCCCTCAATGATCATTCATACAATGGAGGTTACAACAACTCACCTCCATGTATATGCTACTCTAGACACAATTCATTTCAATACTATTTTTCATAAAATGGGACACTTAATATAAGCCCAGATCTCTAACTATAAGTGAAGCAAATTAAAAGTGACTTTTGTTTCTTTAGGCATATTTTCAATTCAACTAAACAACAACAAGGCTCATATCATATATAAAATGTCAAAGGACAGACAAAAACGTGTGAGAAAAGTTCTTAAGATTCTAGGATTTCACAGTCTGACAGGAGAAACAGGTAAACATAAAAGTAAACCTAATAAAAACATAATTGATTAAATGCAATAATAAACACATATGCTGGATTCCAAGGAAACAGCTAAAGGAAGAGTAGAAAGAAACTTCGTATATGTATACACAATGAAAAGGCTATTTGAGGACAAAATAACCCTCTCTCAACAATTTGCAATTTAAATAAAATGTTTTGACAAGAGGTAATAATGAAGAAAATGAATTGAAAAAGAAAATGTGGGGCATTATGACAGGATTAAATTTTGAAATGGCAACTAATTAAAATTTTTTAATGTAATAGTGTACTCAAAAAGTTGAACATGAACATTCTAAACTTTAATGTTCTATATCAGAAATAAGTGGTTCGGTTTGAGTTAAAGAAAACCATCAACTTAGAAGCACAGTATAGTCAAGAAAGTATGAAAGTCTCAGGCTTTAACATATTTGAGCCAATCAGTATTTCAATATCCAGGTTATTTAAAAAATATCATCACCAATTGTTAGATTAGGTTGCAATTAGGCTGTGTTGATTCTAGCATTCTGACAAATAAGAAAAATAATTTCTATAGTGCCAAACATTTTGATACATATAAATGAAGATAAATCTTAAACAACAATGTTATAAAAATGTGTATAAATTGCTAAAACAGAACCTCACTAATAGCTTTAATAGCTTT